>NW_024609413.1:0-164220 GCF_018296145.1 Oncorhynchus tshawytscha | reverse complement strand
GATCTACTGTCTTTAGTATATTATGACAGACCAGCTAGATCTACTGTCTCTATTATAATATGACAGACCAGCTAGATCTACTGTCTCTATTATAATATGACAGACCAGCTATAATATGACAGACAAGCTAGATCTACTGTCTCTATTATATATGACAGACCAGCTAGATCTACTGTCTATATAATCTCTACTGTCTATATGTCTCTATTATTATGACAGACCAGCTAGATCTACTGTCTCTATTATATTATGAGAGACCAGCTACATCGACTGTCTCTATTATATTATGACAGACCAGCTAGATCTACTGTCTCTATTATATTATGACAGACCAGCTAGATCTACTGTCTCTATTATATTGTGACAGACCAGCTAGATCTATTTTCTCTATTATAATGACAGTCCAGCTAGATCTACTGTCTCTATTATATATGACAGACCAGCTAGATCTACTGTCTCTGTAATATGACAGACCAGCTAGATCTACTGTCTCTATTATATTATGACAGACCAGCTAGATCTACTGTCTCTATTATATTATGACAGACCAGCTAGATCTACTGTCTCTATTATATTATGACAGACCAGCTAGATCAACTGTCTCTATTATATATGACAGACCAGCTAGATCTACTGTCACTATTATATTATGACAGACCAGCTAGATCTACTGTCTCTATTATAGTATGACAGACCAGCTAGATCTACTGTCTCTGTAATATGACAAACCAGCTAGATCTACTGTCTCTATTATAATATGACAGACCAGCTAGATCTACTGTCTCTATTATATTATGACAGACCAGCTAGATCTACTGTCTCTATTATATTATGACAGACCAGCTAGATCTACTGTCTCTATTATATTATGACAGACCAGCTAGATCTACTGTCTCTATTATATTATGACAGACCAGCTAGATCTACTGTCTCTATTATATTATGACAGACCAGCTAGATCTACTGTCTCTAATATAATATGACAGACCAGCTAGATCTACTGTCTCTATTATAATATGACAGACCAGCTAGATCTACTGTCTCTATTATATTATGACAGACCAGCTAGATCTACTGTCTCTATTATACTATGACAGACCAGCTAGATCTACTGTCTCTATAATATTATGACAGACCAGCTAGATCTACTGTCTCTATTATATTATGACAGACCAGCTAGATCTACTGTCTCTATTCTATTATGACAGACCACTTACATCGACAGTCTCTATTATATTATGACAGACCAGCTACATCGACTGTCTCTATTATAATATGACAGACCAGCTAGATCTACTGTCTCTATTATAATATGACAAACCAGCTAGACCTACTGTCACAATTATATTATGACAGACCAGCTAGATTTACTGTCACAAGTATATTATGACAGACCAGCTAGATCTACTGTCTCTATTATATTATGACAGACCAGCTAGATCTACTGTCTCTATTATATTATGACAGACCAGCTAGATCTACTGTCTCTATTATATTATGACAGACCAGCTAGATCTACTGTCTCTATTATATTATGACAGACCAGCTAGATCTACTGTCTCTATTATATTATGACAGACCAGCTAGATCTACTGTCTCTATTATAATATGACAGACCAGCTAGATCTACTGTCTCTATTATATTATGACAGACCAGCTAGATCTACTGTCTCTATTATAATATGACAGACCAGCTAGATCTACTGTCTCTATTATATATGACAGACCAGCTAGATCTACTGTCTCTATTATATTATGACAGACCAGCTAGATCTACTGTCTCTATTATATTATGACAGACCAGCTAGATCTACTGTCTCTATTATATTATGACAGACCAGCTAGATCTACTGTCTCTATATAATATGACAGACCAGCTAGATCTACTGTCTCTATTATATTATGACAGACCAGCTAGATCTACTGTCTCTATTATATTATGACAGACCAGCTAGATCTACTGTCTCTATTATATTATGACAGACCAGCTAGATCTACTGTCTCTATTATATTATGACAGACCAGCTAGATCTACTGTCTCTATTATATTATGACAGACCAGCTAGATCTACTGTCTCTATTATATTATGACAGACCAGCTAGATCTACTGTCTCTATTATATTATGACAGACCAGCTAGATCTACTGTCTCTATTATATTATGACAGACCAGCTAGATCTACTGTCTCTATTATATTATGACAGACCAGCTAGATCTACTGTCTCTATTATATATGACAGACCAGCTAGATCTACTGTCTCTATTATATTATGACAGACCAGCTAGATCTACTGTCTCTATTATATTATGACAGACCAGCTAGATCTACTGTCTCTATTATATTATGACAGACCAGCTAGATCTACTGTCTCTATTATATTATGACAGACCAGCTAGATCTACTGTCTCTATTATAATATGACAGACCAGCTAGATCTACTGTCTCTATTATATTATGACAGACCAGCTAGATCTACTGTCTCTATTATATTATGACAGACCAGCTAGATCTACTGTCTCTATTATATTATGACAGACCAGCTAGATCTACTGTCTCTATTATAATATGACAGACCAGCTAGATCTACTGTCTCTATTATATTATGACAGACCAGCTAGATCTACTGTCTCTATTATATTACGACAGACCAGCTAGATCTACTGTCTCTATTATATTATGACAGACCAGCTAGATCTACTGTCTCTATTATATTATGACAGACCAGCTAGATCTACTGTCTCTATTATATATGACAGACCAGCTAGATCTACTGTCTCTATTATATTATGACAGACCAGCTAGATCTACTGTCTCTATTATATTATGACAGACCAGCTAGATCTACTGTCTCTATTATATTTGACAGACCAGCTAGATCTACTGTCTCTATTATATTATGACAGACCAGCTAGATCTACTGTCTCTATTATATTATGACAGACCAGCTAGATCTACTGTCTCTATTATATTATGACAGACCAGCTAGATCTACTGTCTCTATTATAATATGACAGACCAGCTAGATCTACTGTCTCTATTATATTATGACAGACCAGCTAGATCTACTGTCTCTATTATATTATGACAGACCAGCTAGATCTACTGTCTCTATTATATTATGACAGACCAGCTAGATCTACTGTCTCTATTATATTATGACAGACCAGCTAGATCTACTGTCTCTATTATATTATGACAGACCAGCTAGATCTACTGTCTCTATTATATTATGACAGACCAGCTAGATCTACTGTCTCTATTATAATATGACAGACCAGCTAGATCTACTGTCTCTATTATATATGACAGACCAGCTAGATCTACTGTCTCTATTATATTATGACAGACCAGCTAGATCTACTGTCTCTATTATATTATGACAGACCAGCTAGATCTACTGTCTCTATTATATTATGACAGACCAGCTAGATCTACTGTCTCTATTATATTATGACAGACCAGCTAGATCTACTGTCTCTATTATATTATGACAGACCAGCTAGATCTACTGTCTCTATTATATATGACAGACCAGCTAGATCTACTGTCTCTATTATATTATGACAGACCAGCTAGATCTACTGTCTCTATTATATTATGACAGACCAGCTAGATCTACTGTCTCTATTATAATATGACAGACCAGCTAGATCTACTGTCTCTATTATATTATGACAGACCAGCTAGATCTACTGTCTCTATTATAATATGACAGACCAGCTAGATCTACTGTCTCTATTATATTTATGACAGACCAGCTAGATCTACTGTCTCTATTATATTATGACAGACCAGCTAGATCTACTGTCTCTATTATATATGACAGACCAGCTAGATCTACTGTCTCTATTATAATATGACAGACCAGCTAGATCTACTGTCTCTATTATATTATGACAGACCAGCTAGATCTACTGTCTCTATTATATTATGACAGACCAGCTAGATCTACTGTCTCTATTATATTATGACAGACCAGCTAGATCTACTGTCTCTATTATATTATGACAGACCAGCTAGATCTACTGTCTCTATTATATATGACAGACCAGCTAGATCTACTGTCTCTATTATAATATGACAGACCAGCTAGATCTACTGTCTCTATTATATTATGACAGACCAGCTAGATCTACTGTCTCTATTATATTTTGACAGACCAGCTAGATCTACTGTCTCTATTATATTATGACAGACCAGCTAGATCTACTGTCTCTATTATATTATGACAGACCAGCTAGATCTACTGTCTCTATTATATATGACAGACCAGCTAGATCTACTGTCTCTATTATATTATGACAGACCAGCTAGATCTACTGTCTCTATTATATTATGACAGACCAGCTAGATCTACTGTCTCTATTATAATATGACAGACCAGCTAGATCTACTGTCTCTATTATATTATGACAGACCAGCTAGATCTACTGTCTCTATTATATTATGACAGACCAGCTAGATCTACTGTCTCTATTATATTATGACAGACCAGCTAGATCTACTGTCTCTATTATATTATGACAGACCAGCTAGATCTACTGTCTCTATTATATTATGACAGACCAGCTAGATCTACTGTCTCTATTATATTATGACAGACCAGCTAGATCTACTGTCTCTATTATATTATGACAGACCAGCTAGATCTACTGTCTCTATTATATTATGACAGACCAGCTAGATCTACTGTCTCTATTATATTATGACAGACCAGCTAGATCTACTGTCTCTATTATATTATGACAGACCAGCTAGATCTACTGTCTCTATTATATATGACAGACCAGCTAGATCTACTGTCTCTATTATATTATGACAGACCAGCTAGATCTACTGTCTCTATTATATTATGACAGACCAGCTAGATCTACTGTCTCTATTATATTATGACAGACCACCTAGATCTACTGTCTCTATTATATTATGACAGACCAGCTAGAACTACTGTCTCTATTATATTATGACAGAGACCAGCTAGATCTACTGTCTCTATTATATGATGACAGACCAGCTAGATCTACTCTCTCTATTATAATATGACAGACAAGCTAGATCTACTCTCTCTATTATAATATGACAGACCAGCTAGATCTACTGTCTCTATTATAATATGACAGACCAGCTTGATCTACTGTCTCTGTAATATGACAGACCAGCTAGACCGACTGTCTCTATTATATTATGACAGACCAGCTAGATCTACTGTCTCTATTATATTATGACAGACCAGCTAGATCTACTGTCTCTATTATATATGACAGACCAGCTAGATCTACTGTCTCTATTATATTATGACAGACCAGCTAGATCTACTGTCTCTATTATAATATGACAGACCAGCTAGATCTACTGTCTCTATTATAATATGAAAGACCAGCAAGATCTACTGTCTCTATTATATTATGACAGACCAGCTAGATCTACTGTCTCTATTATATTATGACAGACCAGCTAGATCTACTGTCTCTATTATAATATGACAGACCAGCTAGATCTACTGTCTCTATTATATTATGACAGACCAGCTAGATCTACTGTCTCTATTATATTATGACAGACCAGCTAGAACTACTGTCTCTATTATATTATGACAGACCAGCTAGATCTACTGTCTCTATTATAATATGACACACCAGCTAGATCTACTGTCTCTATTATATTATGACAGACCAGCTAGATCTACTGTCTCTATTATATTATGACAGACCAGCTAGATCTACTGTCTCTATTATAAAATGACAGACCAGCTAGATCTACTGTCTCTATTATATTATGACAGACCAGCTAGATCTACTGTCTCTATTATATTATGACAGACCAGCTAGATCTACTGTCTCTATTATATATGACAGACCAGCTAGATCTACTGTCTCTATTATATATGACAGACCAGCTAGATCTACTGTCTCTATTATATATGACAGACCAGCTAGATCTACTGTCTCTATTATATTATGACAGACCAGCTAGATCTACTGTCTCTATTATAATATGACAGACCAGCTAGATCTACTGTCTCTATTATATTATGACAGACCAGCTAGATCTACTGTCTCTATTATATTATGACAGACCAGCTAGATCTACTGTCTCTATTATAATATGACAGACCAGCTAGATCTACTGTCTCTATTATATTATGACAGACCAGCTAGATCTACTGTCTCTATTATATTATGACAGACCAGCTAGATCTACTGTCTCTATTATATTATGACAGACCAGCTAGATCTACTGTCTCTATTATATTATGACAGACCAGCTAGATCTACTGTCTCTATTATATATGACAGACCAGCTAGATCTACTGTCTCTATTATATTATGACAGACCAGCTAGATCTACTGTCTCTATTATATTATGACAGACCAGCTAGATCTACTGTCTCTATTATATTATGACAGACCAGCTAGATCTACTGTCTCTATTATATTATGACAGACCAGCTAGATCTACTGTCTCTATTATATTATGACAGACCAGCTAGATCTACTGTCTCTATTATATTAGACCAGCTAGACAGACCAGCTAGATCTACTGTCTCTATTATATTATGACAGACCAGCTAGATCTACTGTCTCTATTATATTATGACAGACCAGCTAGATCTACTGTCTCTATTATATTATGACAGACCAGCTAGATCTACTGTCTCTATTATATTATGACAGACCAGCTAGATCTACTGTCTCTATTATATTATGACAGACCAGCTAGATCTACTGTCTCTATTATATTATGACAGACCAGCTAGATCTACTGTCTCTATTATATTATGACAGACCAGCTAGATCTACTGTCTCTATTATATATGACAGACCAGCTAGATCTACTGTCTCTATTATATTATGACAGACCAGCTAGATCTACTGTCTCTATTATATTATGACAGACCAGCTAGATCTACTGTCTCTATTATATTATGACAGACCAGCTAGATCTACTGTCTCTATTATATATTATGACAGACCAGCTAGATCTACTGTCTCTATTATATTATGACAGACCAGCTAGATCTACTGTCTCTATTATATTATGACAGACCAGCTAGATCTACTGTCTCTATTATATTATGACAGACCAGCTAGATCTACTGTCTCTATTATATTATGACAGACCAGCTAGATCTACTGTCTCTATTATATTATGACAGACCAGCTAGATCTACTGTCTCTATTATATTATGACAGACCAGCTAGATCTACTATCTCTATTATATATGACAAACCAGCTAGATCTACTGTCTCTATTATATTATGACAGACCAGCTAGATCTACTGTCTCTATTATATTATGACAGACCAGCTAGATCTACTGTCTCTATTATATTATGACAGACCAGCTAGATCTACTGTCTCTATTATATTATGACAGACCAGCTAGATCTACTGTCTCTATTATATTATGACAGACCAGCTAGATCTACTGTCTCTGTAATATGACAAACCAGCTAGATCTACTGTCTCTATTATATGATGACAGACCAGCTAGATCTACTCTCTCTATTATAATATGACAGACAAGCTAGATCTACTCTCTCTATTATAATATGACAGACCAGCTAGATCTACTGTCTCTATTATAATATGACAGACCAGCTAGATCTACTGTCTCTATTATATTATGACAGACCAGCTAGATCTACTGTCTCTATTATATTATGACAGACCAGCTAGATCTACTGTCTCTGTATATATGACAGACCAGCAAGATTTACTGTCTCTGTAATATGACAGACCAGCTAGATCTACTGTCTCTATTATATTATGACAGACCAGCTAGATCTACTGTCTCTATTATAATATGACAGACCAGCTAGATCTACTGTCTCTATTATAATATGAAAGACCAGCAAGATCTACTGTCTCTATTATATTATGACAGACCAGCTAGATCTACTGTCTCTATTATATTATGACAGACCAGCTAGATCTACTGTCTCTATTATAATATGACAGACCAGCTAGATCTACTGTCTCTATTATAATATGACAAACCAGCTAGATCTACTGTCTCTATTATATTATGACAGACCAGCTAGAACTACTGTCTCTATATTATGACAGACCAGCTAGATCTACTGTCTCTATTATAATATGACAGACCAGCTACATTTACTGTCTCTATTATATTATGACAGACCAGCTACATGTACTGTCTCTATTATATTATGACAGACCAGCTAGATCTACTGTCTCTATTATAATATGACAGACCAGCTAGATCTACTGTCTCTATTATAATATGACAGACCAGCTAGATCTTCTGTCACAATTATAGTACGACAGACCAGCTAGATCTACTGTCTCTATTATCATATGACAGACCAGCTTGATCTACTGTCTCTGTAATATGACAGACCAGCTAGACCTACTGTCTCTATATTATGACCGACCAGCTAGATCTACTTTCTCTATTATATTATGGCAGACCAGCTAGATCTACTGTCTCTTTTATAATATGACAGACCAGCTAGATCTACTGTCTCTATTTCATTATGACAGACCAGCTACATTTACTGTCTCTATTATATTTTGACAGACCAGCTAGATCTACTGTCTCTATTATAATATGACAGACCAGCTAGATCTACTGTCTCTATTATATTATGACAGACCAGCTAGATCTACTGTCTCTATTATATTATGACAGACCAGCTAGATCTACTGTCTCTATTATAATATGACAGACCAGCTAGATCTACTGTCTCTATTATATTATGACAGACCAGCTAGATCTACTGTCTCTATTATATTATGACAGACCAGCTAGATCTACTGTCTCTATTATATTATGACAGACCAGCTAGATCTACTGTCTCTATTATATTATGACAGACCAGCTAGATCTACTGTCTCTATTATATTATGACAGACCAGCTAGATCTACTGTCTCTATTATATTATGACAGACCAGCTAGATCTACTGTCTCTATTATATTATGACAGACCAGCTAGATCTACTGTCTCTATTATATTATGACAGACCAGCTAGATCTACTGTCTCTATTATATTATGACAGACCAGCTAGATCTACTGTCTCTATTATATTATGACAGACCAGCTAGATCTACTGTCTCTATTATATTATGACAGACCAGCTAGATCTACTGTCTCTATTATATTATGACAGACCAGCTAGATCTACTGTCTCTATTATATTATGACAGACCAGCTAGATCTACTGTCTCTATTATATTATGACAGACCAGCTAGATCTACTGTCTCTATTATATTATGACAGACCAGCTAGATCTACTGTCTCTATTATATTATGACAGACCAGCTAGATCTACTGTCTCTATTATATTATGACAGACCAGCTAGATCTACTGTCTCTATTATATTATGACAGACCAGCTAGATCTACTGTCTCTATTATATTATGACAGACCAGCTAGATCTACTGTCTCTATTATATTATGACAGACCAGCTAGATCTACTGTCTCTATTATATTATGACAGACCAGCTAGATCTACTGTCTCTATTATATTATGACAGACCAGCTAGATCTACTGTCTCTATTATATTATGACAGACCAGCTAGATCTACTGTCTCTATTATATTATGACAGACCAGCTAGATCTACTGTCTCTATTATATTATGACAGACCAGCTAGATCTACTGTCTCTATTATATTATGACAGACCAGCTAGATCTACTGTCTCTATTATATTATGACAGACCAGCTAGATCTACTGTCTCTATTATATTATGACAGACCAGCTAGATCTACTGTCTCTATTATATTATGACAGACCAGCTAGATCTACTGTCTCTATTATATTATGACAGACCAGCTAGATCTACTGTCTCTATTATATTATGACAGACCAGCTAGATCTACTGTCTCTATTATATTATGACAGACCAGCTAGATCTACTGTCTCTATTATATATGACAGACCAGCTAGATCTACTGTCTCTATTATATTATGACAGACCAGCTAGATCTACTGTCTCTATTATATTATGACAGACCAGCTAGATCTACTGTCTCTATTATATATGACAGACCAGCTAGATCTACTGTCTCTATTATATTATGACAGACCAGCTAGATCTACTGTCTCTATTATATTATGACAGACCAGCTAGATCTACTGTCTCTATTATATATGACAGACCAGCTAGATCTGTCTCTATTCTCTATTATATTATGACAGACCAGCTAGATCTACTGTCTCTATTATATTATGACAGACCAGCTAGATCTACTGTCTCTATTATATTATGACAGACCAGCTAGATCTACTGTCTCTATTATATTATGACAGACCAGCTAGATCTACTGTCTCTATTATATTATGACAGACCAGCTAGATCTACTGTCTCTATTATATTATGACAGACCAGCTAGATCTACTGTCTCTATTATATTATGACAGACCAGCTAGATCTACTGTCTCTATTATAATATGACAGACCAGCTAGATCTACTGTCTCTATTATATTATGACAGACCAGCTAGATCTACTGTCTCTATTATATTATGACAGACCAGCTAGATCTACTGTCTCTATTATATATGACAGACCAGCTAGATCTACTGTCTCTATTATATTATGACAGACCAGCTAGATCTACTGTCTCTATTATATTATGACAGACCAGCTAGATCTACTGTCTCTATTATATTATGACAGACCAGCTAGATCTACTGTCTCTATTATATTATGACAGACCAGCTAGATCTACTGTCTCTATTATATTATGACAGACCAGCTAGATCTACTGTCTCTATTATATTATGACAGACCAGCTAGATCTACTGTCTCTATTATATTATGACAGACCAGCTAGATCTACTGTCTCTATTATATTATGACAGACCAGCTAGATCTACTGTCTCTATTATATTATGACAGACCAGCTAGATCTACTGTCTCTATTATATTATGACAGACCAGCTAGATCTACTGTCTCTATTATATTATGACAGACCAGCTAGATCTACTGTCTCTATTATATATATGACAGACCAGCTAGATCTACTGTCTCTATTATATTATGACAGACCAGCTAGATCTACTGTCTCTATTATATTATGACAGACCAGCTAGATCTACTGTCTCTATTATATTATGACAGACCAGCTAGATCTACTGTCTCTATTATATTATGACAGACCAGCTAGATCTACTGTCTCTATTATATTATGACAGACCAGCTAGATCTACTGTCTCTATTATATTATGACAGACCAGCTAGATCTACTGTCTCTATTATATATGACAGACCAGCTAGATCTACTGTCTCTATTATATTATGACAGACCAGCTAGATCTACTGTCTCTATTATATTATGACAGACCAGCTAGATCTACTGTCTCTATTATATATGACAGACCAGCTAGATCTACTGTCTCTATTATATTATGACAGACCAGCTAGATCTACTGTCTCTATTATATTATGACAGACCAGCTAGATCTACTGTCTCTATTATATTATGACAGACCAGCTAGATCTACTGTCTCTATTATATTATGACAGACCAGCTAGATCTACTGTCTCTATTATATTATGACAGACCAGCTAGATCTACTGTCTCTATTATATTATGACAGACCAGCTAGATCTACTGTCTCTATTATATTATGACAGACCAGCTAGATCTACTGTCTCTATTATATTATGACAGACCAGCTAGATCTACTGTCTCTATTATATTATGACAGACCAGCTAGATCTACTGTCTCTATTATATTATGACAGACCAGCTAGATCTACTGTCTCTATTATATTATGACAGACCAGCTAGATCTACTGTCTCTATTATATTATGACAGACCAGCTAGATCTACTGTCTCTATTATATTATGACAGACCAGCTAGATCTACTGTCTCTATTATATTATGACAGACCAGCTAGATCTACTGTCTCTATTATATTATGACAGACCAGCTAGATCTACTGTCTCTATTATATTATGACAGACCAGCTAGATCTACTGTCTCTATTATATTATGACAGACCAGCTAGATCTACTGTCTCTATTATATTATGACAGACCAGCTAGATCTACTGTCTCTATTATATTATGACAGACCAGCTAGATCTACTGTCTCTATTATATTATGACAGACCAGCTAGATCTACTGTCTCTATTATATTATGACAGACCAGCTAGATCTACTGTCTCTATTATATTATGACAGACCAGCTAGATCTACTGTCTCTATTATATTATGACAGACCAGCTAGATCTACTGTCTCTATTATATTATGACAGACCAGCTAGATCTACTGTCTCTATTATATTATGACAGACCAGCTAGATCTACTGTCTCTATTATATTATGACAGACCAGCTAGATCTACTGTCTCTATTATATTATGACAGACCAGCTAGATCTACTGTCTCTATATATATGACAGACCAGCTAGATCTACTGTCTCTATTATATTATGACAGACCAGCTAGATCTACTGTCTCTATTATATTAGGACAGACCAGCTAGATCTACTGTCTCTATTATATTATGACAGACCAGCTAGATCTACTGTCTCTATTATATTTTGACAGACCAGCTAGATCTACTGTCTCTATTGTATTATGACAGACCAGCTAGATCTACTGTCTCTGTAATATGACAAACCAGCTAGATCTACTGTCTCTATTATATGATGACAGACCAGCTAGATCTACTGTCTCTATTATATTATGACAGACCAGCTAGATCTACTGTCTCTATTATAATATGACAGACCAGCTAGATCTACTGTCTCTATTATAATATGACAGACCAGCTTGATCTACTGTCTCTGTAATATGACAGACCAGCTAGACCTACTGTCTCTATTATATTATGACAGACCAGCTAGATCTACTGTCTCTATTATAATATGACAGACCAGCTAGATCTACTGTCTCTGTAATATGACAGACCAGCTAGATCTACTGTCTCTATTATATTATGACAGACCAGCTAGATCTACTGTCTCTATTATAATATGACAGACCAGCTAGATCTACTGTCTCTATTATAATATGAAAGACCAGCTAGATCTACTGTCTCTATTATATTATGACAGACCAGCTAGATCTACTGTCTCTATTATATTATGACAGACCAGCTAGATCTACTGTCTCTATTATAATATGACAGACCAGCTAGATCTACTGTCTCTATTATAATATGACAGACCAGCTAGATCTACTGTCTCTATTATATTATGACAGACCAGCTAGAACTACTGTCTCTATATATATGACAGACCAGCTAGATCTACTGTCTCTATTATAATATGACAGACCAGCTAGATCTACTGTCTCTATTATATTATGACAGACCAGCTACATGTACTGTCTCTATTATATTATGACAGACCAGCAAGATCTACTGTCTCTATTATAAAATGACAGACCAGCTAGATCTACTGTCTCTATTATAATATGACAGACCAGCTAGATCTTCTGTCACAATTATATTACGACAGACCAGCTAGATCTACTGTCTCTATTATAATATGACAGACCAGCTTGATCTACTGTCTCTGTAATATGACAGACCAGCTAGACCTACTGTCTCTATATTATGACAGACCAGCTAGATCTACTGTCTCTATTATATTATGACAGACCAGCTAGATCTACTGTCTCTATTATATATGACAGACCAGCTAGATCTACTGTCTCTATTATATTATGACAGACCAGCTAGATCTACTGTCTCTATTATATTATGACAGACCAGCTAGATCTACTGTCTCTATTATAATATGACAGACCAGCTAGATCTACTGTGTCTTTAATATTACAAACCAGCTAGATCTACTGTCTCTATTATATTATGACAGACCAGCTAGATCTACTGTCTCTATTATATTATGACAGACCAGCTAGATCTACTGTCTCTATTATAATATGACAGACCAGCTAGATCTACTGTCTCTATTATATTATGACAGACCAGCTAGATCTACTGTCTCTATTATATTATGACAGACCAGCTAGATCTACTGTCTCTATTATATTATGACAGACCATCTAGATCTACTGTCTCTATTATATTATGACAGACCAGCTAGATCTACTGTCTCTATTATATTATGACAGACCAGCTAGATCTACTGTCTCTATTATATTATGACAGACCAGCTAGATCTACTGTCTCTATTATATTATGACAGACCAGCTAGATCTACTGTCTCTATTATATTATGACAGACCAGCTAGATCTACTGTCTCTATTATATTATGACAGACCAGCTAGATCTACTGTCTCTATTATATATGACAGACCAGCTAGATCTACTGTCTCTATTATATTATGACAGACCAGCTAGATCTACTGTCTCTATTATATTATGACAGACCAGCTAGATCTACTGTCTCTATTATATTATGACAGACCAGCTAGATCTACTGTCTCTATTATATTATGACAGACCAGCTAGATCTACTGTCTCTATTATATTATGACAGACCAGCTAGATCTACTGTCTCTATTATATTATGACAGACCAGCTAGATCTACTGTCTCTATTATATTATGACAGACCAGCTAGATCTACTGTCTCTATTATATTATGACAGACCAGCTAGATCTACTGTCTCTATTATATTATGACAGACCAGCTAGATCTACTGTCTCTATTATATTATGACAGACCAGCTAGATCTACTGTCTCTATTATATTATGACAGACCAGCTAGATCTACTGTCTCTATTATATTATGACAGACCAGCTAGATCTACTGTCTCTATTATATTATGACAGACCAGCTAGATCTACTGTCTCTATTATATTATGACAGACCAGCTAGATCTACTGTCTCTATTATATTATGACAGACCAGCTAGATCTACTGTCTCTATTATATTATGACAGACCAGCTAGATCTACTGTCTCTATTATATTATGACAGACCAGCTAGATCTACTGTCTCTATTATATTATGACAGACCAGCTAGATCTACTGTCTCTATTATATTATGACAGACCATGACAGACCTGCTAAGACCAGCTACTGTCTCTATTATATTATGACAGACCAGCTAGACAGACCAGCTAGATCTACTGTCTCTATTATATTATGACAGACCAGCTAGATCTACTGTCTCTATTATATTATGACAGACCAGCTAGATCTATGACAGACCATATTATGACAGACCAGCTAGATCTACTGTCTCTATTATATTATCTACTGTCTCTATTATATTATGACAGACCAGCTAGAGCTCTAGACAGACCAGCTACTGTCTCTATTATATTATGACAGACCATCTACTGTCTCTATCTACTGTCTCTATTATATTATATGACAGACCAGCTAGATCTACTGTCTCTATTATATTATGACAGACCAGCTAGATCTACTGTCTCTATTATATTATGACAGACCAGCTAGATCTACTGTCTCTATTATATTATGACAGACCAGCTAGATCTACTGTCTATTATATTATTATATTATAATATGACAGACCAGCTAGATCTACTGTCTCTATTATATTATGACAGACAGCTAGATCTACTGTCTCTATTACTAGATCTACTGTCTATGACAGACCAGCTAGATCTACTGTCTCTATTATATTATGACAGACCAGCTAGATCTACTGTCTCTATTATATTATGACAGACCAGCTAGATCTACTGTCTCTATTATATTATGACAGACCAGCTAGATCTACTGTCTCTATTATATTATGACAGACCAGCTAGATCTACTGTCTCTATTATATTATGACAGACCAGCTAGATCTACTGTCTCTATTATATTATGACAGACCAGCTAGATCTACTGTCTCTATTATAATATGACAGACCAGCTAGATCTACTGTCTCTATTATATTATGACAGACCAGCTAGATCTACTGTCTCTATTATAATATGACAGACCAGCTAGATCTACTGTCTGTATTATATTATATCTACTGTCTCTATGACAGACCAGCTAGATCTACTGTCTCTATTATATTATGACAGACCAGCTAGATCTACTGTCTCTATTATATTACAGACCAGCTAGATCTACTGTCTCTATTATGACAGACCAGCTAGATCTACTGTCTCTATTATATTATGACAACTACTGTCTCTATTATATTATGACAGACCAGCTAGATCTACTGTCTCTGTCTTATATTATGACAGACCAGCTAGATCTACTGTCTCTATTATATTATGACAGACCAGCTAGATCTACTGTCTCTATTATATTATGACAGACCAGCTAGATCTACTGTCTCTATTAGCTATCTACTGTCTCTATTATAGACAGACCAGCTAGATCTACTGTCTCTATTATATTATGACAGACCAGCTAGATCTACTGTCTCTACTGTCTGACAGACCAGCTAGATCTACTGTCTCTATTATATTATGACAGACCAGCTAGATCTACTGTCTCTATTATATTATGACACAGCTAGATCTACCAGCTATTATATTATGACAGACCAGCTAGATCTACTGTCTCTATTATAATATGACAGACCAGCTAGAGCTAGATCTACTGTCTCTATTATATTATGACAGACCACCAGACTAGATCTACTGTCTCTATATATTATGACAGACCAGCTAGATCTACTGTCTCTATTATATGACTAGACTACTAGCTATATATGACAGACTAGCCTACTTTATTATATTATGACAGACCAGCTAGATCTACCTCTATTATAATATGACAGACCAGCTAGATCTACTGTCTCTATTATATTATGACAGACCAGCTAGATCTACTGTCTCTATTATATTATGACAGACCAGCTAGATCTACTGTCTCTTATATGACAAACCAGCTATCTACTGTCTCAATTATAATATGACACACCAGCTAGATCTACTGTCTCTATTATATTATGACAGACCAGCTAGATCTACTCTCAATTTTATTATGACAGACCAGCTAGATCTACTCTCTCTATTATAATATGACAGACGAGCTAGATCTACTGTCTGATCTACTGTCTCAATTATAATATGACACACCAGCTAGATCTACTGTCTCTATTATATATGACAGACCAGCTAGATCTACTGTCTCTATTATATTATGACAGACAGACCAGCTAGATCTACTGTCTCTATTATATTATGACAGACCAGCTAGATCTACTGTCTCTATTATATTATGACAGACCAGCTAGATCTACTGTCTCTATTATATTATGACAGACCAGCTAGATGTCTCTATTATATTATGACAGACCAGCTAGATCTACTCTCTGTCTCTATTATATTATGACAGACCAGCTAGATCTACTGTCTCTATTATATTATGACAGACCAGCTAGATCTACTGTCTCTATTATATTATGACAGACCAGCTAGATCTACTGTCTCTATTATATTATGACAGACCAGCTAGATCTACTGTCTCTATTATATTATGACAGACCAGCTAGATCTACTGTCTCTATTATATTATGACAGACCAGCTAGATCTACTGTCTCTATTATATATATGACAGACCAGCTAGATCTACTGTCTCTATTATATTATGACAGACCAGCTAGATCTACTGTCTCTATTACAATATAACAGACCAGCTAGATCTACTGTCTCTAGATCTACTGTCTCTATTGTTGTATTACAGACCAGCTAGATCTACTGTCTCTATTATATTAAGACAGACTAGCTAGATCTACTGTCTCTATTATATTATGACAGACCAGCTAGATCTACTGTCTCTATTGTAATGTTCCAGACCAGCTAGATCTACTGTCTCTATTATATTATGACAGACCAGCTAGATCTACTGTCTCTATTATATTATGACAGACCAGCTAGATCTACTGTCTCTCTATATATTATGACAGACCAGCTAGATCTACTGTCTCTATTATATTATGACAGACCAGCTAGATCTACTGTCTCTATTATATTATGACAGACCAGCTAGATCTACTGTCTCTATTATATTATGACAGACCAGCTAGATCTACTGTCTCTATTATATTATGACAGACCAGCTAGATCTACTGTCTCTATTATATTATGACAGACCAGCTAGATCTACTGTCTCTATTATATTATGACAGACCAGCTAGATCTACTGTCTCTATTATATTATGACAGACCAGCTAGATCTACTGTCTCTATTATATTATAGATCTACTGTCTCTATTATATTATGACAGACCAGCTAGATCTACTGTCTCTATTATATTATGACAGACCAGCTAGATCTACTGTCTCTGTAATATGACAGACCAGCTAGATCTACTGTCTCTATTATATTATGACAGACCAGCTAGATCTACTGTCTCTATTATATTATGACAGACCAGCTAGATCTACTGTCTCTATTATATTATGACAGACCAGCTAGATCTACTGTCTCTATTATATTTGACAGACCAGCTAGATCTACTGTCTCTATTATATTATGACAGACCAGCTAGATCTACTGTCTCTATTATATATGACAGACCAGCTAGATCTACTGTCTCTATTATATTATGACAGACCAGCTAGATCTACTGTCTCTATTATATTATGACAGACCAGCTAGATCTACTGTCTCTATTATAATATGACAGACCAGCTAGATCTACTGTCTCTATTATATATGACAGACCAGCTAGATCTACTGTCTCTGTATATATGACAGACCAGCTAGATCTACTGTCTCTATTATATTATGACAGACCAGCTAGATCTACTGTCTCTATTATATTATGACAGACCAGCTAGATCTACTGTCTCTATTATATATGACAGACCAGCTAGATCTACTGTCTCTATTATATTATGACAGACCAGCTAGATCTACTGTCTCTATTATATTATGACAGACCAGCTAGATCTACTGTCTCTATTATAATATGACAGACCAGCTAGATCTACTGTCTCTATTATATTATGACAGACCAGCTAGATCTACTGTCTCTATTATATTATGACAGACCAGCTAGATCTACTGTCTCTATTATATATGACAGACCAGCTAGATCTACTGTCTCTATTATAATATGACAGACCAGCTAGATCTACTGTCTCTATTATATTATGACAGACCAGCTAGATCTACTGTCTCTATTATATTATGACAGACCAGCTAGATCTACTGTCTCTATTATAATATGACAGACCAGCTAGATTTACTACTCTTCTATTATATTATGACAGACCAGCTAGATCTACTGTCTCTATTATATTATGACAGACCAGCTAGATCTACTGTCTCTATTATAAAATGACAGACCAGCTAGATCTACTGTCTCTATTATATTATGACAGACCAGCTAGATCTACTGTCTCTATTATATTATGACAGACCAGCTAGATCTACTGTCTCTATTATATTATGACAGACCAGCTAGATCTACTGTCTCTATTATATATGACAGACCAGCTAGATCTACTGTCTCTATATTATGACAGACCAGCTAGATCTACTGTCTCTATTATATTATGACAGACCAGCTAGATCTACTGTCTCTATTATATTATGACAGACCAGCTAGATCTACTGTCTCTATTATATTATGACAGACCAGCTAGATCTACTGTCTCTATTATATTATGACAGACCAGCTAGATCTACTGTCTCTATTATATTATGACAGACCAGCTAGATCTACTGTCTCTATTATATATGACAGACCAGCTAGATCTACTGTCTCTATTATATTATGACAGACCAGCTAGATCTACTGTCTCTATTATATTATGACAGACCAGCTAGATCTACTGTCTCTATTATATTATGACAGACCAGCTAGATCTACTGTCTCTATTATATTATGACAGACCAGCTAGATCTACTGTCTCTATTATATTATGACAGACCAGCTAGATCTACTGTCTCTATTATATTATGACAGACCAGCTAGATCTACTGTCTCTATTATATTATGACAGACCAGCTAGATCTACTGTCTCTATTATATTGACAGACAGACCAGCTAGATCTACTGTCTCTATTATATTATGACAGACTAGATCTGTCTCTATTATATTATGACAGACCAGCTAGATCTACTGTCTCTATTATATTATGACAGACCAGCTAGATCTACTGTCTCTATTATATATTATGACAGACCAGCTAGATCTACTGTCTCTATTATATTATGACAGACCAGCTAGATCTACTGTCTCTATTATATTATGACAGACCAGCTAGATCTACTGTCTCTATTATATATTATGACAGACCAGCTAGATCTACTGTCTCTATTATATTATGACAGACCAGCTAGATCTACTGTCTCTATTATATTATGACAGACCAGCTAGATCTACTGTCTCTATTATATTATGACAGACCAGCTAGATCTACTGTCTCTATTATAGACCATGACAGACCAGTAGATCTACTGTCTCTATTATATTATGACAGACCAGCTAGATCTACTGTCTCTATTATATTATGACAGACCAGCTAGATCTACTGTCTCTATTATATTATGACAGACCAGCTAGATCTACTGTCTCTATTATATTATGACAGACCAGCTAGATCTACTGTCTCTATTAATATGACTCCAGCTAGATTATGTCTTATATTATGACAGACCAGCTAGATCTACTGTCTCTATTATATTATGACAGAGCAGCTAGATCTACTGTCTCTATTATATTATGACAGACCAGCTAGATCTACTGTCTCTATTATATTATGACAGACCAGCTAGATCTACTGTCTCTATTATATTATGACAGACCAGCTAGATCTACTGTCTCTATTATATTATGACAGACCAGCTAGATCTACTGTCTCTATTATATTATGACAGACCAGCTAGATCTACTGTCTCTGTAATATGACAAACCAGGGAAATCTACTGTCTCTATTATATTATGACAGACCAGCTAGATCTACTGTCTCTATTATATTATGACAGACCAGCTAGATCTACTGTCTCTATTATATTATGACAGACCAGCTAGATCTACTGTCTCTATTATATTTTGACAGACCAGCTAGATCTACTGTCTCTATTATATTATGACAGACCAGCTAGATCTACTGTCTCTGTAATATGACAAACCAGCTAGATCTACTGTCTCTATTATATGATGACAGACCAGCTAGATCTACTGTCTCTATTATATTATGACAGACCAGCTAGATCTACTGTCTCTATTATATTATGACAGACCAGCTAGATCTACTGTCTCTATTATAATATGACAGACCAGCTAGATCTACTGTCTCTATTAATATGACAGACCAGCTAGACCTACTGTCTCTATTATATTATGACAGACCAGCTAGATCTACTGTCTCTGTTATATGACAGACCAGCTAGATCTACTGTCTCTATTATATATGACAGACCAGCTAGATCTACTGTCTCTATTATATTATGACAGACCAGCTAGATCTACTGTCTCTATTATAATATGACAGACCAGCTAGATCTACTGTCTCTATTATAATATGACAGACCAGCTAGATCTACTGTCTCTATTATATTATGACAGACCAGCTAGATCTACTGTCTCTATTATATTATGACAGACCAGCTAGATCTACTGTCTCTATTATATATGACAGACCAGCTAGATCTACTGTCTCTATTATATTATGACAAACCAGCTAGATCTACTGTCTCTATTATATTATGACAGACCAGCTAGAACTACTGTCTCTATTATATATGACAGACCAGCTAGATCTACTGTCTCTATTATAATATGACAGACCAGCTAGATTTACTGTCTCTATTATATTATGACAGACCAGCTAGATCTACTGTCTCTATTATATTATGACAGACCAGCTAGATCTACTGTCTCTATTATAAATGACAGACCAGCTAGATCTACTGTCTCTATTATAATATGACAGACCAGCTAGATCTACTGTCTCTATTATATATACACAGACCAGCTAGATCTACTGTCTCTATTATATATGACAGACCAGCTAGATCTACTGTCTCTATTATAATATGACAGACCAGCTAGATCTACTGTCTCTATATTATGACAGACCAGCTAGATCTACTGTCTCTATTATATTATGACAGACCAGCTAGATCTACTGTCTCTTTTATATATGACAGACCAGCTAGATCTACTGTCTCTATTATATTATGACAGACCAGCTAGATCTACTGTCTCTATTATATTATGACAGACCAGCTAGATCTACTGTCTCTATTATATTATGACAGATAGCTAGATCTATGACAGACCAGCTAGATCTACTGTCTCTATTATATTATGACAGACCAGCTAGATCTACTGTCTCTATTATATTATGACAGACCAGCTAGATCTACTGTCTCTATTATATTATGACAGACCAGCTAGATCTACTGTCTCTATTATATTATGACAGACCAGCTAGATCTACTGTCTCTATTATATTATGACAGACCAGCTAGATCTACTGTCTCTTATATATGACAGACCAGCTAGATCTACTGTCTCTATTATAATATGACAGACCAGCTAGATCTACTGTCTCTATTATATTATGACAGACCAGCTAGATCTACTGTCTCTATTATATTATGACAGACCAGCTATGTCTCTTTATATATGACAGACCAGCTAGATCTACTGTCTCTATTATATTATGACAGACCAGCTAGATCTACTGTCTCTATTATATTATGACAGACCAGCTAGATCTACTGTCTCTATTATATTATGACAAACCAGCTAGATCTACTGTCTCTATTATACTATGACAGACCAGCTAGATCTACTGTCTCTATTATATTATGACAGACCAGCTAGATCTATTGTCTCTATTATATTATGACAGACCAGCTAGATCTACTGTCTCTTTAATATGACAAACCAGCTAGATCTACTGTCTCTATTATATTATGACAGACCAGCTAGATCTACTGTCTCTATTATTTTATGACAGACCAGCTAGATCTACTGTCTCTATTATATTATGACAGACCAGCTAGATCTACTGTCTCTATTATATTATGACAGACCAGCTAGATCTACTGTCTCTATTATATTATGACAGACCAGCTAGATCTACTGTCTCTGTAATATGACAGACCAGCTAGATCTACTGTCTCTATTATATTATGACAGACCAGCTAGATCTACTGTCTCTATTATAATATGACAGACCAGCTAGATCTACTCTCTCTATTATAATATGACAGACCAGCTAGATCTACTGTCTCTATTATAATATGACAGACCAGCTAGATCTACTGTCTCTGTAATATGACAGACCAGCTAGAACTACTGTCTCTATTATATTATGAAAGAGCATCTAGATCTACTGTCTCTATTATAATACGACAGACCAGCTAGATCTACTGTCTCTGTAATATGACACACCAGCTAGATCTACTGTCTCTATTATATTATGACAGACCAGCTAGATCTACTGTCTCTATTATAATATGACAGACCAGCTAGATCTACTGTCTCTATTATAATATGAAAGACCAGCAAGATCTACTGTCTCTATTATATTATGACAGACCAGCTAGATCTACTGTCTCTATTATATTATGACAGACCAGCTAGATCTACTGTCTCTATTATAATATGACAGACCAGCTAGATCTACTGTCTCTATTATAATATGACAAACCAGCTAGATCTACTGTCTCTATTATATTATGACAGACCAGCTAGAACTACTGTCTCTATTATATTATGACAGACCAGCTAGATCTACTGTCTCTATTATAATATGACAGACCAGCTAGATTTACTGTCTCTATTATATTATGACAGACCAGCTAAATCTACTGTCTCTATTATATTATGACAGACCAGCTAGATCTACTGTCTCTATTATAAAATGACAGACCAGCTAGATCTACTGTCTCTATTATAATATGACAGACCAGCTAGATCTTCTGTCTCTATTATATTATGACAGACCAGCTAGATCTACTGTCTCTATTATCATATGACAGACCAGCTTGATCTACTGTCTCTGTAATATGACAGACCAGCTAGACTACTGTCTCTATATATATGACAGACCAGCTAGATCTACTGTCTCTATTATATTATGACAGACCAGCTAGATCTACTGTCTCTATTATAATATGACAGACCAGCTAGATCTACTGTCTCTATTTATTATGACAGACCAGCTAGATTTACTGTCTCTATTATATTTGACAGACCAGCTAGATCTACTGTCTCTATTATAATATGACAGACCAGCTAGATCTACTGTCTCTATTATATTATGACAGACCAGCTAGATCTACTGTCTCTATTATAATTATGACAGACCAGCTAGATCTACTGTCTCTATTATAATATGACAGACCAGCTAGATCTACTGTCTCTATTATATATGACATAAGACCAGCTAGATCTACTGTCTCTATTATATTTTATGACAGACCAGCTAGATCTACTGTCTCTATTATATTATGACAGACCAGCTAGATCTACTGTCTCTATTATATTATGACAGACCAGCTAGATCTACTGTCTCTCTTATATATATGACAGACCAGCTAGATCTACTGCCTCTTTTATAATATGAAAGACCAGCTAGATCTACTGTCTCAATTATATTATTGCAGACAAGCTAGATCTACTGTCTCTATTATATTAT
Source organism: Oncorhynchus tshawytscha (assembly GCF_018296145.1). Lineage (NCBI taxonomy): Eukaryota > Metazoa > Chordata > Actinopteri > Salmoniformes > Salmonidae > Oncorhynchus > Oncorhynchus tshawytscha. Next base: position 139,721 of record NW_024609413.1, on the reverse strand, counting down.
GACAGACCAGCTAGATCTACTGTCTCTATTATATTTTGACAGACCAGCTAGATCTACTGTCTCTATTATATTATGACAGACCAGCTAGATCTACTGTCTCTATTATAATATGACAGACCGGCTAGATCTACTGTCTCTATCTTTTGACAAACCAGCTAGATCTACTGTCTCTATAATAATATGACAGACCAGCTAGATCTACTGCCTCTATTATATTATGACAGACCAGCTAGATCTACAGTCTCTATTATATTATGACAGACCAGCTAGATCTACTGTCTCTATTATAATATGACAGACCAGCTAGATCTACTGTCTCTATTATATTACAAGACCAGCTAGATCTACTGTCTCTATTTTTGACAGACCATCTAGATCTACTGTCTCTACTGTCTTTATATTATGACAGACCAGCTAGATCTACTGTCTCTATTATATTATGACAGACCAGCTAGATCTACTGTCTCTTTTATATATGACAGACCAGCTAGATCTACTGTCTCTATTATATTATGACAGACCAGCTAGATCTACTGTCTCTATTATATTATGACAGACCAGCTAGATCTACTGTCTCTATTATATTATGACAGACCAGCTAGATCTACTGTCTCTATTATATTATGACAGACCAGCTAGATCTACTGTCTCTATATATGACAGACCAGCTAGATCTACTGTCTCTATTATATTATGACAGACCAGCTAGATCTACTGTCTACTGTCTCTATTATATTATGACAGACCAGCTAGATCTACTGTCTCTATTATATTATGACAGACCAGCTAGATCTACTGTCTCTATTATATTATGACAGACCAGCTAGATCTACTGTCTCTATTATATTATGACAGACCAGCTAGATCTACTGTCTCTGTAATATGACAAACCAGCTAGATCTACTGTCTCTATTATATTATGACAGACCAGCTAGATCTACTGTCTCTATTATATTATGACAGACCAGCTAGATCTACTGTCTCTATTATATATGACAGACCAGCTAGATCTACTGTCTCTATTATATATGACAGACCAGCTAGATCTACTGTCTCTATTATATATGACAGACCAGCTAGATCTACTGTCTCTATTATATTATGACAGACCAGCTAGATCTACTGTCTCTATTATATTATGACAGACCAGCTAGATCTACTGTCTCTATTATATTATGACAGACCAGCTAGATCTACTGTCTCTATTATATATGACAGACCAGCTAGATCTACTGTCTCTATTATATATGACAGACCAGCTAGATCTACTGTCTCTATTATAATATGACAGACCAGCTAGATCTACTGTCTCTATTATATTATGACAGACCAGCTAGATCTACTGTCTCTATTATATTATGACAGACCAGCTAGATCTACTGTCTCTATTATATTATGACAGACCAGCTAGATCTCTATTATATATGACAGACCAGCTAGATCTACTGTCTCTATTATATTATGACAAACCAGCTAGATATAATGTCTCTATTATATTATGACAGACCATCTAGATCTACTGTCTCTATTATAATATGACAGACCAGCTAGATCTACTGTCTCTATTATAATATGACAGACAAGCTAGATCTACTCTCTCTATTATAATATGACAGACAAGCTAGATCTACTGTCTCTATTATATTATGACAAACCAGCTAATTCTACTGTCTCTATTATATGACAGACCAGCTAGATCTACTCTCTCTATTACAATATGACAGACACGCTAGATCTACTGTCTCTATTATGTTATGACAAACCAGCTAGATCTAATGTCTCTATTATAAATATGACAGACCAGCTAGATCTACTGTCTCTATTATAATATGACAGACAAGCTAGATCTACAGCTATGACAGACCAGCTAGATCTACTGTCTCTATTATATTATGACAGACCAGCTAGATCTACTGTCTCTATTATATATGACAGACCAGCTAGATCTACTGTCTCTGTAATATGACAGACCAGCTAGATCTACTGTCTCTATTATATATGACAGACCAGCTAGATCTACTGTCTCTATTATATTATGACAGACCAGCTAGATCTACTGTCTCTATTATATTATGACAGACCAGCTAGATCTACTGTCTCTATTATATTATGACAGACCAGCTAGATCTACTGTCTCTATTATATTATGACAGACCAGCTAGATCTACTGACAGACCAGCTAGATCTACTGTCTCTATTATATTATGACAGACCAGCTAGATCTACTGTCTCTATTATATTATGACAGACCAGCTAGATCTACTGTCTCTATTATATTATGACAGACCAGCTAGATCTACTGTCTCTATTATATTATGACAGACCAGCTAGATCTACTGTCTCTATTATATTATGACAGACCAGCTAGATCTACTGTCTCTATTATATTATGACAGACCAGCTAGATCTACTGTCTCTATTATATTATGACAGACCAGCTAGATCTACTGTCTTTATTATATTATGACAGACCAGCTAGAACTACTGTCTCTGTTATATTATGACAGACCAGCTAGATCTACTGTCTCTATTATATTTTGACAGACCAGCTAGATCTACTGTCTCTATTATATTATGACAGACCAGCTAGATCTACTGTCTCTATTATCTATGACAGACCAGCTAGATCTACTGTCTCTATTAAATTATGACAGACCAACTAGATCGACTGTCTCTATTGTACTATGACAGACCAGCTAGATCTACTGTCTCTATTATAATATGACAGACCAGCTAGATCTACTGTCTCTATTATATTATGACAGACCAGCTAGATCTACTGTCTCTATTATATATGACAGACCAGCTAGATCTACTGTCTCTATTATATTATGACAGACCAGCTAGATCTACTGTCTCTATTATAATATGACAGACCAGCTAGATCTACTGTCTCTATTATATATGACAGACCAGCTAGATCTACTGTCTCTATTATAATATGACAGACCAGCTAGATCTACTGTCTCTATTATATATGACAGACCAGCTAGATCTACTGTCTCTATTATATATGACAGACCAGCTAGATCTACTGTCTCTATTATATATGACAGACCAGCTAGATCTACTGTCTCTATTATAATATGACAGACCAGCTAGATCTACTGTCTCTATTATAATATGACAGACCAGCTAGATCTACTGTCTCTATTATATTATGACAGACCAGCTAGATCTACTGTCTCTATTATATTATGACAGACCAGCTAGATCTACTGTCTCTATTATAATATGACAGACCAGCTAGATCTACTGTCTCTATTATAATATGACAGACCAGCTAGATCTACTGTCTCTATTATATTATGACAGACCAGCTAGATCTACTGTCTCTATTATATTATGACAGACCAGCTAGATCTACTGTCTCTATTATATTATGACAGACCAGCTACATCTACTGTCTCTATTATATTATGACAGACCAGCTAGATCTACTGTCTCTATTATAAAATGACAGACCAGCTAGATCTACTGTCTCTATTATAATATGACAGACCAGCTAGATCTTCTGTCACAATTATAGTACGACAGACCAGCTAGATCTACTGTCTCTATTATATATGACAGACCAGCTTGATCTACTGTCTCTGTAATATGACAGACCAGCTAGACTACTGTCTCTATATTATGACAGACCAGCTAGATCTACTTTCTCTATTATATTATGACAGACCAGCTAGATCTACTGTCTCTATTATAATATGACAGACCAGCTAGATCTACTGTCTCTATTTATTATGACAGACCAGCTAGATCTACTGTCTCTATTATATTATGACAGACCAGCTAGATCTACTGTCTCTATTATATATGACAGACCAGCTAGACCAGCTAGATCTACTGTCTCTATTATAATATGACAGACCAGCTAGATCTACTGTCTCTATTATATTATGACAGACCAGCTAGATCTACTGTCTCTATTATATTATGACAGACCAGCTAGATCTACTGTCTCTATTATATTATGACAGACCAGCTAGATCTACTGTCTCTGTATATATGACAGACCAGCTAGATCTACTGTCTCTATTATATTATGACAGACCAGCTAGATCTACTGTCTCTATTATATTATGACAGACCAGCTAGATCTACTGTCTCTATTATATTATGACAGACCAGCTAGATCTACTGTCTCTATTATATTTTGACAGACCAGCTAGATCTACTGTCTCTATTATATTATGACAGACCAGCTAGATCTACTGTCTCTATTATATTATGACAGACCAGCTAGATCTACTGTCTCTATTATATTATGACAGACCAGCTAGATCTACTGTCTCTATTATATTATGACAGACCAGCTAGATCTACTGTCTCTATTATATTATGACAGACCAGCTAGATCTACTGTCTCTATTATATTATGACAGACCAGCTAGATCTACTGTCTCTATTATATTATGACAGACCAGCTAGATCTACTGTCTCTATTATATTATGACAGACCAGCTAGATCTACTGTCTCTATTATATTATGACAGACCAGCTAGATCTACTGTCTCTATTATATTATGACAGACCAGCTAGATCTACTGTCTCTATTATATTATGACAGACCAGCTAGATCTACTGTCTCTATTATAATATGACAGACCAGCTAGATCTACTATTATAATATGACAGACCAGCTAGATCTACTGTCTCTATTATATTATGACAGACCAGCTAGATCTACTGTCTCTATTATATTATGACAGACCAGCTAGATCTACTGTCTCTATTATATTATGACAGACCAGCTAGATCTACTGTCTCTATTATATATGACAGACCAGCTAGATCTACTGTCTCTATTATATTATGACAGACCAGCTAGATCTACTGTCTCTATTATATTATGACAGACCAGCTAGATCTACTGTCTCTATTATATTATGACAGACCAGCTAGATCTACTGTCTCTATTATAATATGACAGACCAGCTAGATCTACTGTCTCTATTATATATGACAGACCAGCTAGATCTACTGTCTCTATTATATTATGACAGACCAGCTAGATCTACTGTCTCTATTATATATGACAGACCAGCTAGATCTACTGTCTCTATTATATATGACAGACCAGCTAGATCTACTGTCTCTATTATATTATGACAGACCAGCTAGATCTACTGTCTCTATGATATTATGACAGACCAGCTAGATCTACTGTCTCTATGTCTCTATTATATTATGACAGACCAGCTAGATCTATTGTCTCTATTATATTATGACAGACCAGCTAGATCTACTGTCTCTATTATCATATGACATACCAGCTTGATCTACTGTCTCTGTAATATGACAGACCAGCTAGACCTACTGTCTCTATATTATGACCGACCAGCTAGATCTACTTTCTCTATTATATTATGGCAGACCAGCTAGATCTACTGTCTCTATTATAATATGACAGACCAGCTAGATCTACTGTCTCTATTATATTATGACAGACCAGCTAGATCTACTGTCTCTATTATAATATGACAGACCAGCTAGATCTACTGTCTCTATCTTTTGACAAACCAGCTAGATCTACTGTCTCTATAATAATATGACAGACCAGCTAGATCTACTGTCTCTATTATATTATGACAGACCAGCTAGATCTACTGTCTCTATTATAATATGACAGACCAGCTAGATCTACTGTCTCTATTATAATATGAAAGACCAGCTAGATCTACAGTCTCAATTATATTATGACAGACCAGCTAGATCTACTGTCTCTATTATTTTATGACAGACCAGCTAGATCTACTGCATCTTTTATTTTATGACAGACCAGCTAGATCTACTGTCTCTATTAAATTATGACAGACCAGCTAGATCTACTGCTCTTTATAATATGAAAGACCAGCTAGATCTACTGTCTCATTATATTATGACAGACCAGCTAGATCTACTGTCTCAATTATATTATGACAGACCAGCTAGATCTACTGTCTCTATTATATTATGACAGACCAGCTAGATCTACTGTCTCTATTATATTATGACAGACCAGCTAGATCTACTGTCTCTATTATATTATGACAGACCAGCTAGATCTACTGTCTCTATTATATTATGACAGACCAGCTAGATCTACTGTCTCTATTATATTATGACAGACCAGCTAGATCTACTGTCTCTATTATATTATGACAGACCAGCTAGATCTACTGTCTCTATTATATATGACAGACCAGCTAGATCTACTGTCTCTATTATATTATGACAGACCAGCTAGATCTACTGTCTCTATTATATTATGACAGACCAGCTAGATCTACTGTCTCTATTATATTATGACAGACCAGCTAGATCTACTGTCTCTATTATATTATGACAGACCAGCTAGATCTACTGTCTCTATTATATTATGACAGACCAGCTAGATCTACTGTCTCTATTATAAAATGACAGACCAGCTAGATCTACTGTCTCTATTATATTATGACAGACCAGCTAGATCTACTGTCTCTATTATATTATGACAGACCAGCTAGATCTACTGTCTCTATTATATTATGACAGACCAGCTAGATCTACTGTCTCTATTATAAAATGACAGACCAGCTAGATCTACTGTCTCTATTATAATATGACAGACCAGCTAGATCTACTGTCTCTATTATATTATGACAGACCAGCTAGATCTACTGTCTCTATTATATATGACAGACCAGCTAGATCTACTGTCTCTATTATATGACAGACCAGCTTGATCTACTGTCTCTGTAATATGACAGACCAGCTAGATCTACAGTCTCTATTATATTATGACAGACCAGCTAGATCTACTGTCTCTATTATAATATGACAGACCAGCTAGATCTACTGTCTCTATTTCATTATGACAGACCAGCTACATTTACTGTCTCTATTATATTTTGACAGACCAGCTAGATCTACTGTCTCTATTATAATATGACAGACCGGCTAGATCTACTGTCTCTATCTTTTGACAAACCAGCTAGATCTACTGTCTCTATAATAATATGACAGACCAGCTAGATCTACTGCATCTTTTATATTATGACAGACCAGCTAGATCTGTCTCTGTGAAATTATGACAGACCAGCTAGATCTACTGCCTCTTTTATAATATGAAAGACCAGGTAGATCTACAGTCTCAATTATATTACGAAAGACCAGCTAGATCTACTGTCTCAAGTATTTTATGACAGACCATCTAGATCTACTGCATCTTTTATTTTATGACAGACCAGCTAGATCTACTGTCTCTGTGAAATTATGACAGACCAGCTAGATCTACTGCCTCTTTTATAATATGAAAGACCAGCTAGATCTACTGTCTCAATTATATTATTGCAGACAAGCTAGATCTACTGTCTCAATTATATTATGACACACACAGCTAGATATACTGTCTCTATTATATTATGACAGACCAGCTAGATCTACTGTATCTATTATATTATGACAGACCAGCTAGATTTACTGTATCTATCATATTACGACAGACCAGCTAGATCTACTGTCTTAATTATTTTATGACAGACCAGCTACATCTACTGTCTCTTTTATATTATAACAGACAAGCTAGAGCATGTCTTTATTATATTATGACAGACCAGCTAGATCTACTGTCTCTTTTATATTATGACAGACCAGCTAGATCTACTGTCTCAATAATATTATGGCAGACCAGCTAGATCTACTGTCTCAATTATATTATGAATGACCAGCTAGATTTACTGCCTCTTTTCTATTATGACAGACCAGCTAGATCTACTGTATCTGTTATATTATGACACAGACCAGCTAGATATACCTTCTCAATTATATTATGACAGACCAGCTAGAACTGTCTCTGTGAAATTATGACAGACCAGCTAGATCTACTGCCCTTTACATACAGCCGAGAAGAACTACTGAATATAAGATCAGCGTCAACTCACCATCAGTACGACCAAGAATATGTTTTTCGACGACGCGGATCCTGTGTTCTGCCTTACAAACAGTGTAACTGTGGATTACATGCAGACCACCAAAAAAAAAAACGACTCAGAAAAAGATGAAAGACCAGCGGTCTTCTGGTCAGACTCCGGAGACGGGACATCGTGCACCACTCCCTAGCATTCTTCTTGCCAATGTCCAGTCTCTTGACAACAAGGTTGATGAAATCCGAGCAAGGGTAGCATTCCAGAGGGACATCAGAGACTGTAACGTTCTTTGCTTCACGGAAACATGGCTCACTGGAGAGACGCAATCCGAAGCGGTGCAGCCAGCGGGTTTCTCCACGCATCGCGCCCACAGAAACAAACATCTTTCTGGTAAGAAGACGGGCGGGGGCGTATGTCTTATGGCCAACGTGACATGGTGTGATGAAAGAAACATACAGGAACTCAAATCCTTCTGTTCACCTGATTTAGAATTCCTCACAATCAAATGTAGACCGCATTATCTACCAAGAGAATTCTCTCTCGATTATAATCACAGCCGTATATATCCCCCAAGCAGACACATCATGGCTCTGAACTAACTTTATTTAACTCTCTGCAAACTGGAAACGATTTATCCGGAGGCTGCATTCATTGTAGCTGGGGATTTTAACAAGGCTAATCTGAAAACAAGACTCCCTAAATTTTATCAGCATATCGATTGCGCAACCAGGGGTGGAAAGACCAGCTGGATCATTGTTACTCTAACTTCCGCGACGCAGCTAGGCCCTGCCCCGCCCCCTTATATTAAAAGCTGACCTACTGACTCCATTTTGTTGATCCCAGCCTATCTACTGAAACTAAAACAAGAAGCTCCCACGCTGAGGTCTGTCCAACGCTGGTCCGACCAGCTGACTCCACACTCCAAGACTGCTTCCATCACGTGGACTGGGAGATGTTTCGTATTGCGTCAGACAACAACATTGACGAATACGCTGATACGGTCTCTAGTTCATTAGAACGTGCGTTGAAGATGTCGTTCCCATAGATCTACTGTCTCTAAAACATTCCCAGAACCAGAAACCGTGGATTGATGGCAGCATTCGTGTGAAACTGAAGGCACGAACCACTGCTTTTAATCAGGGCAAGGTGTCTGGTAACATGACTGAATACAAACAGTGCAGCTATTCCCTCCTCTATTATCAAACAAGCTAAGCGCCAGTACAGAGACAAAGTAGAATCTCAATTCAACGGCTCAGACACAAGAGGTATGTGGCAGGGTCTACAGTCAATCACGGATACAGGAAGAAACCCAGCCCAGTCACTGACTCAGGATATCTTGCTCCCAGGCAGACTAAATAACTTTTTTATGACAGACCAGCTTTGAGGACAATACAGTGCCACTGACACGGCCTGCAACGGAAACTACTGTCTCTCCTATATTATGCAGACGAAGCTGAGTAAGACATTTAAACGTGTTGTCTTATATTATGACCAGCTAGGCTGCAGGCCCTATTATAGATTATCCCAGACCAGCTAGCCTGTCTCAGAGCATGCGCAGACCAGCTGGCTACGGTGTGTTTACGGACATATTCAATCAATCCCTATGACCAGTCTGCTGTTCCCACATGCTTCAAGAGGGCCACCAGCTGTTCCTGTTCCCAAGAAAGCTAAGGTAACTGAGCTAAACGACTGACAGACCAGCTAGCACTCACATCCGTCATCATGAAGTGCTTTGACCAGACTAGATCTACTGTCTCATATTATCCACCCTACCTGACACCCTTGACCTACTCCAATTTGCTTACCGCCCAAATAGGTCCACAGACGATGCAATCTCAACCACACTGCACACTGCCCTAACCCATCTGACAACCAGGAATACCTATGTGAGAATGCTGTTCATCGACTACAGCTCGGCATTCAACAGACCATAGTACCCTCCAAGCTCGTCATCAAGCTCGAGACCCTGGGTCTCGACCCCGCCCTGTGCAACTGGGTACTGGACTTCCTGACGGGCTACGCCCCCAGGTGGTGAGGGTAGACAGACCAGCTATCTCCTCCCTCTGATTATCATATGACTGGGGCCCCACAGGGTCTTCTGTCCCTCTCCTGTACTCCCTGTTCACAGCTAGACTACTGTCCATGCACGCCTCCTAACTCAATCATTATAGTTTGACAGACCAGCAGTGGTAGGCTTGATCACCAACAACGACGAGACGGCTCTATTATAAGGAGGTGAGGGCCCAGCGGAGTGTGGTGTCAGGAAAATAACCTCACACTCAACGTCAACAAAACTAAGGAGATGATTGTGGACTTCAGGAAACAGCAGAGGGAACACCCCCATCCACATCGATGGAACAGTAGTGGAGACCAGCAAGTTTTACTTCTCTATTATATTATCACAGACAATCTGAATCTACTCCTACTCATATTAGACAGACATCGTGAGGAAGGCGCAGAGCGCCTCTTCAACCTCAGGAGGCTGAAGAAATTGACAAACCAGGCTTTCACCAAAAGCACTCACAAACTTCTACAGATGCACAATCGAGAGCATCCTGGCGGGCTGTATCACCGCCTGGTATGGCAACTGACCGCCCTCAACCGTAAGGCTCTCCAGAGGGTAGTGAGGTCTGCACAGACGCATCACCGGGGCAAACTACCTGCCCTCCAGGATACCTACACCACCCGATGCTACAGGAAGGCCATAAAGATCATCAAGGACATCAACCACCTAGCCACTGCCTGTTCACCCCGCTGCCATTAGACAGACCAGCTCATCTACTGGTGCATCATAGCTGGGACAGACCAGCTGAAAAACAGCTTCTATCTCATATGACAGACTGTTAAACAGCCACCACTAACATTGAGTGGCTACTGCCAACACACTGTCAACCACTGACTCTACTCCAGCCACTTTAATCATGGGAAGCTGATGGGAAATGATGTAAATATATCACTAGCCACTTTAAACAATGCTACCTTATATAATATTACAGACCAGCTACATTGTTCATCTCATATGCATACGTTGATACTGTACTCTATATCATGTCTGCATCCTTATGACAATACATGTATCACTAGCCACTTTAACTATGCCACTTGGTTTACATACTTATCTCATATGTATATACTGACTCGATATCATCTACTGTATCTTGCCTATGCTGCTCTGTACCATCACTCATTCTACTATCCTTATGTATATTCTTTATCCCAGCTTACACTGTCTGACAGTAGTTTTTTTGGAATTGTTAGTTAGATTACTTGCTCGTTATTACTGCATTGTGAACTAGAAGCACAAGCATTTCGCTACACTGCATTAACATCTGCTAACCATGTGTATGTGACAAATAAAATTTGATTTGATTTTGATGATTTGATTTGATCTACAGTCTCAATTATATTATGAAAGACCAGCTAGATCTACAGTCTCAATTATATTAGGGAAGACCAGCTAGATCTACTCTCTCTATTATAATATGACAGACCAGCTAGATCTACTGTCTCTATTATATTATGACATACCAGCTAGATATACGGTCTCTATTATATTATGACACACCAGCTAGATCTACTGTCTCTATGTCTCTATTATATTATGACAGACCAGCTAGATCTACTGTCTCTATGAAATTATGACAGACCAGCTAGATCTACTGTCTCAATTATATTATGGCAGACCAGCTGTATCTGTTACATTATGACACACCAGCTAGATATACTGTCTCTATTATATTGTGACAGACCAGCTAGATCTACTGCCTATTTTATATTAGGACAGACCAGCTAAATCTACTGTCTCTATTATATCATGACAGACCAGCTAGATCTACTGTCTCTATGATATTATGACAGACCAGCTAGATCTACTGTCTCTATTCTCTATTATATTATGATAGACCAGCTAGATCTATTGTCTCTATTATATTATGACAGACCAGCTAGATCTACTGTCTCAATATATTATGACAGACCAGCTAGAACTAATGTCACAATTATATTATAAATGACCAGCTAGATTTACTGTCTCTTTTCTAGTATGATAGACCAGCTAGAACTACTGTCTCAATTATATTATGGAAGACCAGCTAGATCTACAGCCTCTAATTATATTATGACACACCAGCTAGATTTACTCTCTCTATTATAATTTGACAGACCAGCTAGATCTACTGTCTCTATTATATTATGACAGAACAGCTAGTTCTGCTGTCTAAATGTCTCTATTATATTATGACAGACCAGCTACATGTACTGTCTCTATTATATTATGACAGACCAGCAAGATCTACTGTCTCTATTATAAAATGACAGACCAGCTAGATCTTCTGTCACAATTATAGTACGACAGACCAGCTAGATCTACTGTCTCAATTATATTATGACACACCAGCTAGATATACTGTCTCTATTATATTATGACAGACCAGCTAGATCTACTGTATCTATTATATTATGACAGACCAGCTAGATCTACTGTCTCTATATATATGACAAACCAGGGAAATCTACTGTCTCTATTATATTATGACAGACCAGCTAGATCTACTGTCTCTATTATATTATGACAGACCAGCTATATCTACTGGCTCTATTATATTATGACAGACCAGCTAGATCTACTGTCTCTATTATATTTTGACAGACCAGCTAGATCGACTGTCTCTATTATATTATGACAGACCAGCTAGATCTACTGTCTCTGTAATATGACAAACCAGCTAGATCTACTGTCTCTATTATATGATGACAGACCAGCTAGATCTACTCTCTCTATTATAATATGACAGACAAGCTAGATCTACTCTCTCTATTATAATATGACAGACCAGCTAGACCGACTGTCTCTATTATATTATGACAGACCAGCTAGATCTACTGTCTCTGTAATATGACAGACAAGCAAGATTTACTGTCTCTGTAATATGACAGACCAGCTAGATCTACTGTCTCTATTATATTATGACAGACCAGCTAGATCTACTGTCTCTATTATAATATGACAGACCAGCTAGATCTACTGTCTCTATTATAATATGAAAGACCAGCTAGATCTACTGTCTCTATTATATTATGACACACCAGCTAGATATACCTTCTCAATTATATTATGAATGACCAGCTAGATTTACTGCCTCTTTTCTATTATGACAGACCAGCTAGATCTACTGCCTATTTTATAAAATGAAAGACCAGCTAGATCTACAGTCTCAATTATATTACGAAAGACCAGCTAGATCTACAGTCTCAATTATATTAGGGAAGACCAGCTAGATCTACTTTCTCTTTTATATTATGACAGACCAGCTAGATCTACTGTCTCAATTATATTATGACATACCAGCTAGATATACGGTCTCTATTATATTATGACACACCAGCTAGATCTACTGTCTCTATGTCTCTATTATATTATGACAGACCAGCTAGATCTACTGTCTCTATGAAATTATGACAGACCAGCTAGATCTACTGTCTCAATTATATTATGGCAGACCAGCTGTATCTGTTATATTATGAAAGACCAACTGGATTTACTGTCTCTATTATATTATGACAGACCAGCTAGATCTACTGTCTCTCTTATAATATGACAGACCAGCTAGATCTAATTTCTCTATTATAATATGAAAGACCAGCAAGATCTACTGTCTCTATTATATTATGACAGACCAGCTAGATCTACTGTCTCTATTATATTATGACAGACCAGCTAGATCTACTGTCTCTTTATAATATGACAGACCAGCTAGATCTACTGTCTCTATTATAATATGACAAACCAGCTAGATCTACTGTCTCTATTATATTATGACAGACCAGCTAGAACTACTGTCTCTATATTATGACAGACCAGCTAGATCTACTGTCTCTATTATAATATGACAGACCAGCTACATTTACTGTCTCTATTATATTATGACAGACCAGCTACATGTACTGTCTCTATTATATTATGACAGACCAGCAAGATCTACTGTCTCTATTATAAAATGACAGACCAGCTAGATCTACTGTCTCTATTATAATATGACAGACCAGCTAGATCTACTGTCTCTATTATATTATGACAGACCAGCTAGATCTACTGTCTCTATTATAATATGACAGACCAGCTTGATCTACTGTCTCTGTAATATGACAGACCAGCTAGACCTACTGTCTCTATTATATTATGACAGACCAGCTAGATCTACTGTCTCTATTATAATATGACAGACCAGCTAGATCTACTGTCTCTATTTCATTATGACAGACCAGCTACATTTACTGTCTCTATTATATTTTGACAGACCAGCTAGATCTACTGTCTCTATTATAATATGACAGACCGGCTAGATCTACTGTCTCTATTATATTATGACAGACCAGCTAGATCTACAGTCTTTATTATATTTTGACAGACCAGCTAGATCTACTGCCTCTATTATATTATGACATACCAGCTAGATCTACTGTCTCTATTATATTATGGCAGACCAGCTAGATCTACTGTCTCTATTTCATTATGACAGACCAGCTAGATTACTGTCTCTATTATATTTTGACAGACCAGCTAGATCTACTGTCTCTATTATAATATGACAGACCAGCTAGATCTACTGTCTCTATTATATTATGACACACCAGCTAGATATACTGTCTCTATTATATTATGACAGACCAGCTAGATCTACTGTCTCTAATATATTATGACAGACCAGCTAGATCTACTGTCTCTATTATATTATGACAGACCAGCTAGTTCTGCTGTCTAAATGTCTCTATTATATTATGACAGACCAGCTAGATCTGCTGTCTCTATTATATTATGACAAACCAGCTAGATCTACTGTCTCTATTTCATTATGACAGACCAGCTACATTTACTGTCTCTATTATATTTTGACAGACCAGCTAGATCTACTGTCTCTATTATAATATGACAGACCGGCTAGATATACTGTCTCTATCATATTTTGACAGACCAGCTAGATCTACTGTCTCTATAATAATATGACAGACCAGCTAGATCTACTGCATCTTTTATATTATGACAGACCAGCTAGATCTGTCTCTGTGAAATTATGACAGACCAGCTAGATCTACTGCCTCTTTTATAATATGAAAGACCAGGTAGATCTACAGTCTCAATTATATTACGAAAGACCAGCTAGATCTACTGTCTCAAGTATTTTATGACAGACCATCTAGATCTACTGCATCTTTTATTTTATGACAGACCAGCTAGATCTACTGTCTCTGTGAAATTATGACAGACCAGCTAGATCTACTGCCTCTTTTATAATATGAAAGACCAGCTAGATCTACTGTCTCAATTATATTATTGCAGACAAGCTACATCTACTGTCTCTATTATATTATGACACACCAGCTAGATATACTGTCTCTATTATATTATGACAGACCAGCTAGATCTACTGTATCTATTATATTATGACAGACCAGCTAGATTTACTGTATCTATCATATTACGACAGACCAGCTACATCTACTGTCTCTTTTATATTATAACAGACAAGCTAGAGCATGTCTTTATTATATTATAACAGACAAGCTAGATCTACTGTCTCTTTTATATTATGACAGACCAGCTAGATCTACTGTCTCAATAATATTATGGCAGACCAGCTAGAACTACTGTCTCAATTATATTATGAATGACCAGCTAGATTTACTGCCTCTTTTCTATTATGACAGACCAGCTAGATCTACTGTATCTTTTATATTATGACACACCAGCTAGATCTACAGTCTCAATTATATTACGAAAGACCAGCTAGAACTGTCTCTGTTATATTATGACAGACCAGCTAGATCTACAGCCTATTTTATAAAATGAAAGACCAGCTAGATCTACAGTCTCAATTATATTATGAAAGACCAGCTAGATCTACTTTCTCTTTTATATTATGACAGACCAGCTAGATCTACTGTCTCTATTATATTATGACACACCAGCTAGATCTACTGTCTCTATTCTATTATGACAGACCAGCTAGATCTACTGTCTCTATGAAATTATGACAGACCAGCTAGATCTACTGTCTCAATTATATTATGGCAGACCAGCTGTATCTGTTACATTATGACACACCAGCTAGATATACTGTCTCTATTATATTGTGACAGACCAGCTAGATCTACTGCCTCTATTATATTATGACATACCAGCTAGATCTACTGTCTCTTTCTCTATTATATTATGCCAGACAAGCTAGATCTACTGTCCCTATTATATTATGACAGACCAGCTAGATCTACTGTCTCTATTATATTATGACAGAACAGCTAGTTCTGCTGTCTAAATGTCTCTATTATATTATATCAGACCAGCTAGATCTGCTGTCTCTATTATATTATGACAGACCAGCTAGAACTTCTGTCTCTATTATATTATGACAGACCAGCTAGATCTACTGTCTCTATTGTATCATGACAGACCAGCTAGATCTACTGTCTCTATTATATTATGGCAGACCAGCTGTATCTGTTATATTATGACAGACCAGCTAGATCTACTGTCTCTATTATATTATGACAGACCAGCTAGATCTACTGTCTCTGTCTCTATTATATTATGCCAGACCAGCTAGATATACTGTCTCTATTATATTATGACAGAACAGCTAGTTCTGCTGTCTAAATGTCTCTATTATATTTTGTCAGACCAGCTAGATCTACTGTCTCTATGATATGACAGACCAGCTATATCTACTGTCTCTATGTCTCTATTATATTATGATAGACCAGCTAGATCTACTGTCTCTATTATATTGTGACAGACCAGCTAGATCTACTGCCTCTATTATATTATGACATACCAGCTAGATCTACTGTCTCTATGTCTCTATTATATTATGATAGACCAGCTAGATCTATTGCCTCTATTATATTATGACAGACCAGCTAGATCTACTGTCTCAATAATATTATGGCAGACCAGCTAGAACTAATGTCACAATTATATTATGAATGACCAGCTAGATTGACTGCCTCTTTTCTAGTATGATAGACCAGCTAGAACTACTGTCTCAATTATATTATGGAAGACAAGCTAGATCTACAGCCTCAATTATATTATGACACACCAGCTAGATTTACTCTCTCTATTATAATTTGACAGACCAGCTAGATCTACTGTCTCTATTATATTATGACAGAACAGCTAGTTCTGCTGTCTAAATGTCTCTATTATTTTATGTCAGACCAGCTAGATCTGCTGTCTCTATTATATTATGACAGACCAGCTAGATCTACTGTCTCTATTATATTATGACAGACCAGCTAGATCTACTGTCTCTATTATATTTTGACAGACCAGCTAGATCTACTGTCTCTATTATATTATGACAGACCAGCTAGATCTACTGTCTCTATTATATTTTGACATACCAGCTAGATCTACTGTCTCTATTGTATTATGACAGACCAGCTAGATCTACTGTCTCTGTAATATGACAAACCAGGGAAATCTACTGTCTCTATTATATTATGACAGACCAGCTAGATCTACTGTCTCTATTATATTAGGACAGACCAGCTATATCTACTGGCTCTATTATATTATGACAGACCAGCTAGATCTACTGTCTCTATTATATTTTGACAGACCAGCTAGATCTACTGTCTCTATTGTATTATGACAGACCAGCTAGATCTACTGTCTCTGTAATATGACAAACCAGCTAGATCTACTGTCTCTATTATATGATGACAGACCAGCTAGATCTACTCTCTCTATTATAATATGACAGACCAGCTAGATCTACTGTCTCTATTATAATATGACAGACCAGCTTGATCTACTGTCTCTGTAATATGACAGACCAGCTAGACCGACTGTCTCTGTAATATGACAGACCAGCAAGATTTACTGTCTCTGTTATATGACAGACCAGCTAGATCTACTGTCTCTATTATATTATGACAGACCAGCTAGATCTACTGTCTCTATTATATTATGACAGACCAGCTAGATCTACTGTCTCTATTATAATATGAAAGACCAGCAAGATCTACTGTCTCTATTATATTATGACAGACCAGCTAGATCTACTGTCTCTATTATATTATGACAGACCAGCTAGATCTACTGTCTCTATTATAATATGACAGACCAGCTAGATCTACTGTCTCTATTATAATATGACAAACCAGCTAGATCTACTGTCTCTATTATATTATGACAGACCAGCTAGATCTACTGTCTCTATTATATTATGACAGAACAGCTAGTTCTGCTGTCTAAATGTCTCTATTATATTTTGTCAGACCAGCTAGATCTGCTGTCTCTATTATATTATGACAGACCAGCTAGATCTACTGTCTCTATTATATTATGACAGACCAGCTAGATCTACTGTCTCTATTATATTATGACAGACCAGCTAGATCTACTGTCTCTATTATATTATGACAGACCAGCTAGATCTACTGTCTCTATTATATTTTGACAGACCAGCTAGATCTACTGTCTCTATTGTATTATGACAGACCAGCTAGATCTACTGTCTCTGTAATATGACAAACCAGGGAAATCTACTGTCTTTATTATATTATGACAGACCAGCTAGATCTACTGTCTCTTTTATATTATGACAGACCAGCTAGATCTACTGTCTCAATAATATTATGGCAGACCAGCTAGATCTACTGTCTCTGTCTCTATTATATTATGCCAGACCAGCTAGATATACTGTCTCTATTATATTATGACAGAACAGCTAGTTCTGCTGTCTAAATGTCTCTATTATATTTTGTCAGACCAGCTAGATCTGCTGTCTCTATTATATTATGAAAGACCAGCTAGATCTACTGCCTATTTTATATTAGGACAGACCAGCTAAATCTACTGTCTCTATTGTATCATGACAGACCAGCTAGATCTACTGTCTCTATGATATTATGACAGACCAGCTAGATCTACTGTCTCTATGTCTCTATTATATTATGATAGACCAGCTAGATCTATTGTCTCTATTATATTATGACAGACCAGCTAGATCTACTGTCTCAATAATATTATGGCAGACCAGCTAGAACTAATGTCACAATTATATTATGAATGACCAGCTAGATTGACTGCCTCTTTTCTAGTATGATAGACCAGCTAGAACTACTGTCTCATTTATATTATGGAAGACAAGCTAGATCTACAGCCTCTATTATATTATGACAGACCAGCTAGATTTACTCTCTCTATTATAATTTGACAGACCAGCTAGATCTACTGTCTCTATTATATTATGACAGAACAGCTAGTTCTGCTGTCTAAATGTCTCTATTATATTATGACAGACCAGCTAGATCTGCTGTCTCTATTATATTATGACAGACCAGCTAGATCTACTGTCTCTATTATATTATGACAGACCAGCTAGATCTACTGTCTCTATTATATTTTGACAGACCAGCTAGATCTACTGTCTCTATTATATTATGACAGACCAGCTAGATCTACTGTCTCTATTATATTTTGACATACCAGCTAGATCTACTGTCTCTATTGTATTATGACAGACCAGCTAGATCTACTGTCTCTGTAATATGACAAACCAGCTAAATCTACTGTCTCTATTATATTATGACAGACCAGCTAGATCTACTGTCTCTATTATATTAGGACAGACCAGCTAGATCTACTGTCTCTATTATATTATGACAGACCAGCTAGATCTACTGTCTCTATTATATTTTGACAGACCAGCTAGATCTACTGTCTCTATTGTATTATGACAGACCAGCTAGATCTACTGTCTCTGTAATATGACAAACCAGCTAGATCTACTGTCTCTATTATATTATGACAGACAAGCTAGATCTACTCTCTCTATTATAATATGACAGACCAGCTTGATCTACTGTCTCTGTAATATGACAGACCAGCTAGACCGACTGTCTCTGTAATATGACAGACAAGCAAGATTTACTGTCTCTGTAATATGACAGACCAGCTAGATCTACTGTCTCTATTATATTATGACAGACCAGCTAGATATACTGTCTCTATTATAATATGACAGACCAGCTAGATCTACTGTCTCTATTATAATATGAAAGACCAGCAAGATCTACTGTCTCTATTATATTATGACAGACCAGCTAGATCTACTGTCTCTATTATATTATGACAGACCAGCTAGATCTACTGTCTCTATTATAATATGACAGACCAGCTAGATCTACTGTCTCTATTATAATATGACAAACCAGCTAGATCTACTGTCTCTATTATAATTTGACAGACCAGCTAGATCTACTGTCTCTATTATATTATGACAGAACAGCTAGTTCTGCTGTCTAAATGTCTCTATTATATTATATCAGACCAGCTAGATCTGCTGTCTCTATTATATTATGACAGACCAGCTAGATCTACTGTCTCTATTATATTATGACAGACCAGCTAGATCTACTGTCTCTATTATATTTTGACAGACCAGCTAGATCTACTGTCTCTATTATATTATGACAGACCAGCTAGATCTACTGTCTCTATTATATTTTGACAGACCAGCTAGATCTACTGTCTCTATTGTATTATGACAGACCAGCTAGATCTACTGTCTCTGTAATATGACAAACCAGGGAAATCTACTGTCTCTATTATATTATGACAGACCAGCTAGATCTACTGTCTCTATTATAATTGACAGACCAGCTAGATCTACTGTCTCTATTTCATTATGACACACTAGCTAGATCTACTGTTTCTATTATATTATGACAGACCAGCTTGATCTACTGTCTCTGTAATATGACAGACCAGCTAGACCTACTGTCTCTATATTATGACACACCAGCTAGATATACTGTCTCTATTATATTGTGACAGACCAGCTAGATCTACTGCCTCTATTATATTATGACATACCAGCTAGATCTACTGTCTCTCTCTCTATTATATTATGCCAGACAAGCTAGATCTACTGTCCCTATTATATTATGACAGACCAGCTAGATCTACTGTCTCTATTATATTATGACAGAACAGCTAGTTCTGCTGTCTAAATGTCTCTATTATATTATATCAGACCAGCTAGATCTGCTGTCTCTATTATATTATGACAGACCAGCTAGATCTACTGTCTCTATTTCATTATGACAGACCAGCTACATTTACTGTCTCTATTATATTTTGACAGACCAGCTAGATCTACTGTCTCTATTATAATATGACAGACCGGCTAGATCTACTGTCTCTATCTTTTGACAAACCAGCTAGATCTACTGTCTCTATAATAATATGACAGACCAGCTAGATCTACTGCATCTTTTATATTATGACAGACCAGCTAGATCTGTCTCTGTGAAATTATGACAGACCAGCTAGATCTACTGCCTCTTTTATAATATGAAAGACCAGGTAGATCTACAGTCTCAATTATATTACGAAAGACCAGCTAGATCTACTGCATCTTTTATTTTATGACAGACCAGCTAGATCTACTGTCTCTGTGAAATTATGACAGACCAGCTAGATCTACTGCCTCTTTTATAATATGAAAGACCAGCTAGATCTACTGTCTCAATTATATTATTGCAGACAAGCTAGATCTACTGTCTCAATTATATTATGACACACCAGCTAGATATACTGTCTCTATTATATTATGACAGACCAGCTAGATCTACTGTCTCTATTATATTATGACAGACCAGCTAGATCTACTGTCTCTATTATATTATGACAGACCAGCTAGATCTACTGTCTCTATTATATTATGACAGACCAGCTAGATCTACTGTCTCTATTATTTTATGACAGACCAGCTAGATCTACTGTCTCTTTTATATTATGACAGACCAGCTAGATCTACTGTCTCTATAATATTATGACAGACCAGCTAGAACTACTGTCTCTATTATATTATGAATGACCAGCTAGATTTACTGTCTCTTTTCTATTATAACAGACCAGCTAGATCTACTGTCTCTGTTATATTATGACAGACCAGCTAGATATACTTCTCAATTATATTATGACAGACCAGCTAGAACTGTCTCTGTTATAATTATGACAGACCAGCTAGATCTACTGCCTATTTTATAAAATGAAAGACCAGCTAGATCTACAGTCTCTATTATATTAAGACAGACCAGCTAGATCTACTGTCTCTATTATATTTTGACAGACCAGGTAGATCTACTGTCTCTATTATATTATGACAGACCAGCTAGATCTACTGTCTCTATTATATTATGACAGACCAGCTAGATCTACTGTCTCTATTATATTATGACACACCAGCTAGATCTACTGTCTCTATGTCTCTATTATATTATGACAGACCAGCTAGATCTACTGTCTCTATTATATTATGACAGACCAGCTAGATCTACTGTCTCTATTATATTATGACAGACCAGCTAGATCCACTGTCTCTATTATATTATGACAGACCAGCTAGATCTACTGTCTCTATTATATTATGACAGACCAGCTAGATCTACTGTCTCTATTATATTATGACATACCAGCTAGATCTACTGTCTCTGTCTCTATTATATTATGACAGACTAGCTAGATCTACTGTCTCTATTATATTATGACAGACCAGCTAGATCTACTGTCTCTATTATATTATGACAGAACAGCTAGTTCTGCTGTCTAAATGTCTCTATTATATTATGACAGACCAGCTAGATCTACTGTCTCTATTATATTATGACATACCAGCTAGATCTACTGCCTATTTTATATTAGGACAGACCAGCTAAATCTACTGTCTCTATTGTATCATGACAGACCTGCTAGATCTACTGTCTCTATGATATTATGACAGACCAGCTAGATCTACTGTCTCTATGTCTCTATTATATTATGATAGACCAGCTAGATCTATTGTCTCTATTATATTATGACAGACCAGCTAGATCTACTGTCTCAATTATTTTATGACAGACCAGCTAGATCTGCTGTCTCTATTATATTATGAAAGACCAGCTAGATCTACTGCCTATTTTATATTAGGACAGACCAGCTAAATCTACTGTCTCAATTATATTATGGAAGACAAGCTAGATCTACAGCCTCAATTATATTATGACACACCAGCTAGATTTACTCTCTCTATTATAATTTGACAGACCAGCTAGATCTACTGTCTCTATTATATTATGACAGACCAGCTAGTTCTGCTGTCTAAATGTCTCTATTATTTTATGTCAGACCAGCTAGATCTGCTGTCTCTATTATATTATGACAGACCAGCTAGATCTACTGTCTCTATTATATTATGACAGACCAGCTAGATCTACTGTCTCTATTATATTTTGACAGACCAGCTAGATCTACTGTCTCTATTATATTATGACAGACCAGCTAGATCTACTGTCTCTATTATATTTTGACAGACCAGCTAGATCTACTGTCTCTATTGTATTATGACAGACCAGCTAGATCTACTGTCTCTGTAATATGACAAACCAGGGAAATCTACTGTCTCTATTATATTATGACAGACCAGCTAGATCTACTGTCTCTATTATATTAGGACAGACCAGCTAGATCTACTGTCTCTATTATATTATGACAGACCAGCTAGATCTACTGTCTCTATTATATTTTGACAGACCAGCTACATCTACTGTCTCTATTATAATATGACAGACCAGCTAGAACTACTGTCTCTGTAATATGACAGACCCACTAGATCTACTGTCTCTATTATATGATGACAGACCAGCTAGATCTACTCTCTCTATTATAATATGACAGACAAGCTAGATCTACTCTCTCTATTATAATATGACAGACCAGCTAGATCTACTGTCTCTATTATATATGACAGACCAGCTTGATCTACTGTCTCTGTAATATGACAGACCAGCTAGACCGACTGTCTCTATTATATTATGACAGACCAGCTAGATCTACTGTCTCTGTAATATGACAGACCAGCAAGATTTACTGTCTCTGTAATATGACAGACCAGCTAGATCTACTGTCTCTATTATATTATGACAGACCAGCTAGATCTACTGTCTCTATTATAATATGACAGACCAGCTAGATCTACTGTCTCTATTATAATATGACAGACCAGCTAGATCTACTGTCTCTATTATATTATGACAGACCAGCTAGATCTACTGTCTCTATTATATTATGACAGACCAGCTAGATCTACTGTCTCTATTATAATATGACAGACCAGCTAGATCTACTGTCTCTATTATAATATGACAAACCAGCTAGATCTACTGTC
Source organism: Oncorhynchus tshawytscha (assembly GCF_018296145.1). Classification (NCBI taxonomy): domain Eukaryota; kingdom Metazoa; phylum Chordata; class Actinopteri; order Salmoniformes; family Salmonidae; genus Oncorhynchus; species Oncorhynchus tshawytscha. Next base: position 115,615 of record NW_024609413.1, on the reverse strand, counting down.
TCTATTATATTATGACAGACCAGCTAGAACTACTGTCTCTATATTATGACAGACCAGCTAGATCTACTGTCTCTATTATATTATGACAGACCAGCTACATCTACTGTCTCTATTATATTATGACAGACCAGCAAGATCTACTGTCTCTATTATAATATGACAGACCAGCTAGATCTACTGTCTCTATTATATTGTGACAGACCAGCTAGATCTACTGTCTCTATTATTATATGACAGACCAGCTAGATCTACTGTCTCTGTAATATGACAGACCAGCTAGATCTACTGTCTCTATTATATTATGACAGACCAGCTAGATCTACTGTCTCTATTATATTATGACAGACCAGCTAGATCTACTGTCTCTATTATATTATGACAGACCAGCTAGATCTACTGTCTCTATTATATTATGACAGACCAGCTAGATCTACTGTCTCTATTATAATATGACAGACCAGCTAGATCTACTGTCTCTATTATATTATGACAGACCAGCTAGATCTACTGTCTCTGTAATATGACAAACCAGGTAAATCTACAGTCTCTATTATATTATGACAGACCAGCTAGATCTACTGTCTCTATTATATTAGGACAGACCAGCTAGATCTACTGTCTCTATTATATTATGACAGACCAGCTAGACCTACTGTCTCTATTATAATATGACAGACCAGCTAGATCTACTGTCTCTATTATATTATGACAGACCAGCTAGATCTACTGTCTCTATTATATTATGACAGACCAGCTAGATCTACTGTCTCTATTATATTATGACAGACCAGCTAGATCTACTGTCTCTATTATAATATGACAGACCAGCTAGATCTACTGTCTCTATTATAATATGACAGACCAGCTAGATCTACTGTCTCTATTATAATATGACAGACCAGCTTGATCTACTGTCTCTGTAATATGACAGACCAGCTAGACCGACTGTCTCTATTATATTATGACAGACCAGCTAGATCTACTGTCTCTGTAATATGACAGACCAGCAAGATTTACTGTCTCTGTAATATGACAGACCAGCTAGATCTACTGTCTCTATTATATTATGACAGACCAGCTAGATCTACTGTCTCTATTATAATATGACAGACCAGCTAGATCTACTGTCTCTATTATAATATGAAAGACCAGCAAGATCTACTGTCTCTATTATATTATGACAGACCAGCTAGATCTACTGTCTCTATTATATTATGACAGACCAGCTAGATCTACTGTCTCTATTATAATATGACAGACCAGCTAGATCTACTGTCTCTATTATAATATGACAAACCAGCTAGATCTACTGTCTCTATTATATTATGACAGACCAGCTAGAACTACTGTCTCTATATTATGACAGACCAGCTAGATCTACTGTCTCTATTATATTATGACAGACCAGCTAGATCTACTGTCTCTATTATAAAATGACAGACCAGCTAGATCTACTGTCTCTATTATAATATGACAGACCAGCTAGATCTACTGTCTCTATTATATTATGACAGACCAGCTAGATCTACTGACATATGACCAGACCAGCTAGATCTACTGTCTCTATTATCATATGACAGACCAGCTAGATCTACTGTCTCTGTAATATGACAGACCAGCTAGACCTACTGTTCTATATTATGACCGACAGACCAGCTAGATCTACTTTCTCTATTATATTATGACAGACCAGCTAGATCTACTGTCTCTATTATAATATGACAGACCAGCTAGATCTACTGTCTCTATTTCATTATGACAGACCAGCTAGATCTACTGTCTCTATTATATTATGACAGACCAGCTAGATCTACTGTCTCTATTATATTATGACAGACCAGCTAGATCTACTGTCTCTATTATATTATGACAGACCAGCTAGATCTACTGTCTCTATTATATTATGACAGACCAGCTAGATCTACTGTCTCTATTATAATTTGACAGACCAGCTAGATCTACTGTCTCTATTATATTATGACAGACCAGCTAGATCTACTGTCTCTATTATATTTTGACAGACCAGCTAGATCTACTGTCTCTATTATATTATGACAGACCAGCTAGATCTACTGTCTCTATTATATTTTGACAGACCAGCTAGACCGACTGTCTCTATTATATTATGACAGACCAGCTAGATCTACTGTCTCTGTAATATGACAGACCAGCAAGATTTACTGTCTCTGTAATATGACAGACCAGCTAGATCTACTGTCTCTATTATATTATGACAGACCAGCTAGATCTACTGTCTCTATTATAATATGACAGACCAGCTAGATCTACTGTCTCTATTATAATATGAAAGACCAGCAAGATCTACTGTCTCTATTATATTATGACAGACCAGCTAGATCTACTGTCTCTATTATATTATGACAGACCAGCTAGATCTACTGTCTCTATTATAATATGACAGACCAGCTAGATCTACTGTCTCTATTATAATATGACAAACCAGCTAGATCTACTGTCTCTATTATATTATGACAGACCAGCTAGATCTACTGTCTCTATTATAATATGACAGACCAGCTAGATCTACTGTCTCTATTATAATATGACAGACCAGCTAGATCTACTGTCTCTATTATATTATGACAGACCAGCTAGCTATTATATTATGACAGACCAGCTGTACTGTCTCTTATATTATGACAGACCAGCAAGATCTACTGTCTCTATTATAAAATGACAGACCAGCTAGATCTACTGTCTCTATTATAATATGACAGACCAGCTAGATCTTCTGTCACAATTATAGTACGACAGACCAGCTAGATCTACTGTCTCTATTATCATATGACAGACCAGCTTGATCTACTGTCTCTGTAATATGACAGACCAGCTAGACCTACTGTCTCTATTATATTATGACAGACCAGCTAGATCTACTGTCTCTATTATATTATGACAGACCAGCTAGATCTACTGTCTCTATTATAATATGACAGACCAGCTAGATCTACTGTCTCTATTTCATTATGACAGACCAGCTAGATCTACTGTCTCTATTATATTATGGCAGACCAGCTAGATCTACTGTCTCTATTATAATATGACAGCCCAGCTAGATCTACTGTCTCTATTTCATTATGACAGACCAGCTACATTTACTGTCTCTATTATATTTTGACAGACCAGCTAGATCTACTGTCTCTATAATAATATGACAGACCAGCTAGATCTACTGCATCTTTTATATTATGACAGACCAGCTAGATCTGTCTCTGTGAAATTATGACAGACCAGCTAGATCTACTGCCTCAATTATTTTATGACAGACCAGCTAGATCTACTGCCTCTTTTATAATATGAAAGACCAGGTAGATCTACAGTCTCAATTATATTACGAAAGACCAGCTAGATCTACTGTCTCAAGTATTTTATGACAGACCATCTAGATCTACTGCATCTTTTATTTTATGACAGACCAGCTAGATCTACTGTCTCTTTGAAATTATGACAGACCAGCTAGATCTACTGCCTCTTTTATAATATGAAAGACCAGCTAGATCTACTGTCTCAATTATATTATTGCAGACAAGCTAGATCTACTGTCTCAATTATATTATGACACACCAGCTAGATATACTGTCTCTATTATATTATGACAGACCAGCTAGATCTACTGTATCTATTATATTATGACAGACCAGCTAGATTTACTGTATCTATCATATTACGACAGACCAGCTAGATCTACTGTCTTAATTATTTTATGACAGACCAGCTACATCTACTGTCTCTTTTATATTATAACAGACAAGCTAGAGCATGTCTTTATTATATTATGGCAGACCAGCTAGATCTACTGTCTCAATAATATTATGGCAGACCAGCTAGAACTACTGTCTCAATTATATTATGAATGACCAGCTAGATTTACTGCCTCTTTTCTATTATGACAGACCAGCTAGATCTACTGTATCTGTTATATTATGACACACCAGCTAGATGTACCTTCTCAATTAAATTATGACAGACCAGCTAGAACTGTCTCTGTGAAATTATGACAGACCAGCTAGATCTACTGCCTATTTTATAAAATGAAAGACCAGCTAGATCTACAGTCTCAATTATATTACGAAAGACCAGCTAGATCTACAGTCTCAATTATATTAGGGAAGACCAGCTAGATCTCCTTTCTCTTTTATATTATGACAGACCAGCTAGATCTACTGTCTCTATGAAATTATGACACACCAGCTAGATATACTGTCTCTATTATATTGTGACAGACCAGCTAGATCTACTGCCTCTATTATATTATGACATACCAGCTAGATCTACTGTCTCTCTCTCTATTATATTATGCCAGACAAGCTAGATCTACTGTCCCTATTATATTATGACAGACCAGCTAGATCTACTGTCTCTATTATATTATGACAGAACAGCTAGTTCAGACAGACCAGCTAGATCTGCTGTCTCTATTATATTATGACAGACCAGCTAGAACTTCTGTCTCTATTATATTATGACAGACCAGCTAGATCTACTGTCTCTATTGTATCATGACAGACGAGCTAGATCTACTGTCTCTATGATATTGTGACAGACCAGCTAGATCTACTGCCTCTTATATTATGACATACCAGCTAGATCTACTGTCTCTGTCTCTATTATATTATGCCAGACCAGCTAGATATACTGTCTCTATTATATTATGACAGAACAGCTAGTTCTGCTGTCTAAATGTCTATATTATATTTTGTCAGACCAGCTAGATCTGCTGTCTCTATTATATTATGAAAGACCAGCTAGATCTACTGCCTATTTTATATTAGGACAGACCAGCTAAATCTACTGTCTCTATTGTATCATGACAGACCAGCTAGATCTAATGTCTCTATGATATTATGACAGACCAGCTAGATCTACTGTCTCTATGTCTCTATTATCTTATGATAGACCAGCTAGATCTATTGTCTCTATTATATTATGACAGACCAGCTAGATCTACTGTCTCAATAATATTATGGCAGACCAGCTAGAACTAATGTCACAATTATATTAATAATGACCAGCTAGATTTACTGCCTCTTTTCTAGTATGATAGACCAGCTAGAACTACTGTCTCAATTATATTATGGAAGACAAGCTAGATCTACAGCCTCAATTATATTATGACAGACCAGCTAGATCTACGGTCTCAATTATATTATGACACACCAGCTAGATTTACTCTCTCTATTATAATTTGACAGACCAGCTAGATCTACTGTCTCTATTATATTATGACAGAACAGCTAGTTCTGCTGTCTAAATGTCTCTATTATATTATGTCAGACCAGCTAGATCTGCTGTCCCTATTATATTATGACAGACCAGCTAGATCTACTGTCTCTATTATATTATGACACACTAGCTAGATCTACTGTCTCTATTATGTTATGACAGACCAGCTAGATCTACTGTTTCTATTATATTATGACAGACCAACTGGATTTACTGTCTCTATTATAATATGACAGACCAGCTAGATCTAATGTCTATATTATATTATGACAGACCAGCTAGAACTTCTGTCTCTATTATATTATGACAGACCAGCTAGATCTACTGTCTCTATTGTATCATGACAGACGAGCTAGATCTACTGTCTCTATGATATTATGACAGACCAGCTAGATCTACTGTCTCTTTGTCTCTATTATATTATGATAGACCAGCTAGATCTACTGTCTCTATTATGTTATGACAGACCAGCTAGATCTACTGTTTCTATTATAATAGGACAGACCAGCTAGATCTACTGTCTCTATCATATTATGCCAGACCAGCTAGATCTACTGTCTCTATTATATTATGACAGAACAGCTAGATCTGCTGTCTCAATTATATTATGAAAGACAAACTAGATCTACTGCCTCTTTTATATTAGGACAGACCAGCTAGATCTACTGTCTAAATTATATTATGGCAGACCAGCTAGATTTACTGTCTCTATTATAATATGACAGACCAGCTAGATCTAATGTCTATATTATATTATGACAGACCAGCTAGAACTTCTGTCTCTATTATATTATGACAGACCAGCTAGATCTACTGTCTCTATTGTATCATGACAGACGAGCTAGATCTACTGTCTCTATGATATTATTACAGACCAGCTAGATCTACTGCATCTATTATATTATAACAGAACAGCTAGATCTGCTGTCTAAACGTCTCTATTATATTATGTCAGACCAGCTAGATCTGCTGTCTCTATTATATTATGACAGACCAGCTAGATCTACTGTCTATATTATAGTGTCTATATTACAGTGTCTCCTTACCCCTCCTGTCTCAGCCTTCAGTATTTATTCTGCAGTAGTTTGTGTCGGTGGGCTAGGGTCAGTTTGTTATATCTGGAGTACTTCTCCTGTCCTATTCGGTGTCCTGTGTGAATTTAAGTGTGCTCTCTCTAATTCTCTCTTTCTCTCTTTCTTTCTCTCTCTCGGAGGACCTGAGCCATAGGACCATGCCTCAGGACTACCTGACATGATGACTCCTCGCTGTCCCCAGTCCACCTGGCCGTGCTGCTGCTCCAGTTTCAACTGTTCTGCCTTATTATTATTGGACCATGCTGGTCATTTATGAACATTTGAACATCTTGGCCATGTTCTGTTATAATCTCCATCCGGCACAGCCAGAAGAGGACTGGCCACCCCACATAGCCTGGTTCCTCTCTAGGTTTCTTCCTAGGTTTTGGCCTTTCTAGAGAGTTTTTCCTAGCCACCGTGCTTCTACGCCTGCATTGCTTGCTGTTTGGGGTTTTAGGCTGGGTTTCTGTACAGCACTTTCTAACCCTAACCCCAGCACCTCTTGATCCTACTTGAGACGCAGACGTCCCAACTAGAGCTTTGGAAATGCAAATGCGCTACGCTAAACGCTAATAGTATTAGTTAAAACGCAAACGTTCATTAAAATACACATGCTTGGTATTGAATTAAAGCTACACTCGTTGTGAATCCAGTCACCAAGTCAGATTTTTTAAAATGCTTTTCGGCAAAAGCATGAGAAGCTATTATCTGATAGCATGTAACACCCCAAAAGACCCGTAGGGGATGTAAACAAAAGAATTAGCATAGTCGGCGCTACACAAACCGCACAATAAAATATAAAACATTCATTACCTTTGACCATCTTCTTTGTTGGCACTCCTTGATGTCCCATAATCAATACTGGGTCTTTTTTCCGATTAAATCGGTCCATATATAGCCTAGATATCGATCTATGAAGACTGTGTGATAACCGGAAAAAAATAGCGTTTCATAACGTAACGTCATTTTTTAAAAGTTAAAAAGTCGACGATAAACTTTCACAAAACATTTCGAAATACTTTTCTAATGCAACTTTAGGTATTAGTACACGTTAATAAGCGATAAAAATCATCAGGAGGCGATGTAAATTCGATAGCTGGTCGTCTGGAAAAAATGTCCGGAAAAACACCGGGCCAATGCATCAAGTTGGTGGTCGGAGGGAATCGGTTCCCTTTGGTCGGTTCTACCAAGAATCAAATCAGAATCAAATGAGAAGACTCTATACATCCTGTGGAAGCTGTAGGTACTGCAACCTCGGCCTCATTTAATACGGTTCACCTTTAACAATGGGTTGAAGTGGCGCATGGATATTTTTTTCCATTTCCAGTGATCAGATTTTCCTGCGCTTTTCGATGAAACAGACGTTCTGTTATAGTCACAGCCGTGATTTAACCAGTTTTAGAAACGTTAGAGTGTTTTCTATACACACATACTAATCATATGCATATACTATATTCCTGGCATGAGTAGCAGGACGCCAAAATGTTGAGCGATTTTTAACAGAATGTTCGAAAAAGTAGGGGGTAGGCTTAAGAGGTTGAGTGGCTGCTGCCAACACGCTGACACTGACACTGACTCAACTCCAGCCACTTTAATAATGGGAATTGATGGGAAATGATGTAAATATATCACTAGCCACTTTAAACAATGCTACCTTATATAATGTTACTTACCCTACATTATTCATCTCATATGCATATGTATATACTGTACTCTATATCATCGACTGCATCCTTCTGTAATACATGTATCACTAGCCACTTTAACTATGCCACTTTGTTTACATACTCATCTCATATGTATATACTGTACTCGATACCATCTACTGTATCTTGCCTATGCTGCTCTGTACCATCACTCATTCATATATCCTTATGTACATATTCTTTATCCCCTTACACTGTGTATAAGACAGTAGTTTTGGAATTGTTAGTTAGATTACTTGTTGGTTATTACTGCATTGTCGGAACTAGAAGCACAAGCATTTCGCTACACTCGCATTAACATCTGCTAACCATGTGTATGTGACAAATAAAATTTGATTTGATTTGATTTGAGCTTGCGTGCTTAAGCTAACAAAGGAAAATAGCCACATAGTTCCTTGTGCCAGTTGTATTTGTTCCGCATTGCGCATTCAGCGTGTGAAATTTTTGACCGCTGACATGTGCCTACTATATTCGTTAATGAAGATTTATTTAGGTCACACTCAAGTCAGAAGAGGGGCGGGGGCGTATGCCTTATGGCTAACGAGACGTGGTGTGATCACAGAAATATACAGGAAGTCAAATCCTTCTGTTCACCTGATTTAGAATTCCTCACAATCAAATGTCGACCGCATTATCTACCAAGAGAATTCTCTTCGATTATAATCACAGCCGTATATATTCCCCCCCAAGCAGACACATCGATGGCTCTGAACGAACTTTATTTGACTCTTTGCAAACTGGAATCTCTACATCCTGAGGCTGCATTCATTGTAGCTGGGGATTTTAACAAGGCTAATCTGAAAACAAGACTCCCTAAATTGTATCAGCATATTGATTGCGCAACTAGGGCTGAAAAAACCTTGGATCATTGTTACTCTAACTTCCGCGACGCATATAAGGCCCTGCCCCGCCCTCCTTTCGGAAAGGCTGACCACGACTCCATTTTGCTGATCCCTGCCTACAGACAGAAACTAAAACAAGAAGCTCCCACGCTGAGGTCTGTCCAACGCTGGTCCGACCAAGCTGATTCCACACTCCAAGACTGCTTCCATAATGTGGACTGGGATATGTTTCGTATTGCGTCAGATAACAACATTGACGAATACGCTGATTCGGTGTGCGAGTTCATTAGAACGTGCGTTGAAGATGTCATTCCCATAGCAATGATTAAAACATTCCCTAACCAGAAACCGTGGATTGATGGCAGCATTCGCATGAAACTGAAAGTGTGATCCACTGCTTTTAATCAGGGCAAGGTGACAGGTAACATGACCGAATACAAACAGTGCCGCTATTCCCTCCGCAAGGCTATCAAACAAGCTAAGCGTCAGTATAGAGACAAAGTAGAATCTCAATTCAACGGCTCAGACGCAAGAGGTATGTGGCAGGGTCTACAGTCAATCACGGACTACAAGAAGAAAACCAGCCCAGTCACGGACCAGGATGTCTTGCTCCCAGGCAGACTAAATAACTTTTTGCCCGCTTTGAGGACAATACAGTGCCACTGACACGGCCTGCAACGAAAACATGCGAACTCTCCTTCACTGCAGCCGAGGTGAGTAAAACATTTAAACGTGTTAACCCTCGCAAGGCTGCAGGCCCAGACGGCATCCCCAGCCACGCCCTCAGAGCATGCGCAGACCAGCTGGCCGGTGTGTTCACGGACATATTCAATCAATCCCTATACCAGTCTGCTGTTCCCACATGCTTCAAGAAGGCCACCATTGTTCCTGTTCCCAAGAAAGCTAAGGTAACTGAACTAAACGACTACCACCCCGTAGCACTCACTTCCGTCATCATGAAGTGCTTTGAGAGACTAGTCAAGGACCATATCACCTCCACGCTACCTGACACCCTAGACCCACTCCAATTTGCTTACCGCCCAAATAGGTCCACAGACGATGCAATCTCAACCACACTGCACACTGCCCTAACCCATCTGGACAAGAGGAATACCTATGTGAGAATGCTGTTCATCGACTACAGCTCGGCATTCAACACCATAGTACCCTCCTAGCTCGTCATCAAGCTCGAGACCCTGGGTCTCGACCCCGCCCTGTGCTACTGGGTACTGGACTTCCTGACGGGCCGCCCCCAGGTGGTGAGGGTAGGCAACAACATCTCCACCCCGCTGATCCTCAACACTGGGGCCCCACAAGGGTGCGTTCTGAGCCCTCTCCTGTACTCCCTGTTCACCCACGACTGCGTGGCCACGCACGCCTCCAACTCAATCATCAAGTTTGCGGACGACACAACAGTGGTAGGCTTGATTACCAACAATGACGAGACGGCCTACAGGGAGGAGGTGAGGGCCCTCGGAGTGTGGTGTCAGGAAAATAACCTCACACTCAACGTCAACAAAACTAAGGAGATGATTGTGGACTTCAGGAAACAGCAGAGGGAACACCCCCTATCCACATCGATGGAACAGTAGTGGAGAGGGTAGCAAGTTTTAAGTTCCTCGGCATACACATCACAGACAAACTGAATTGGTCCACTCACACAGACAGCATCGTGAAGAAGGCGCAGCAGCGCCTCTTCAACCTCAGGAGGCTGAAGAAATTCGGCTTGTCACCAAAAGCACTCACAAACTTCTACAGATGCACAATCGAGAGCATCCTGGCGGGCTGTATCACCGCCTGGTACGGCAACTGCTCCGCCCACAACCGTAAGGCTCTCCAGAGGGTAGTGAGGTCTGCACAACGCATCACCGGGGGCAAACTACCTGCCCTCCAGGACACCTACACCACCCGATGTTACAGGAAGGCCATAAAGATCATCAAGGACAACAACCACCCGAGCCACTGCTTGTTCACCCCGCTATTCCCAAGAAGGCGAGGTCAGTACAGGTGCATCAAAGCTGGGACCGAGAGACTGAAAAACAGCTTCTATCCCAAGGCCATCAGACTGTTAAACAGCCACCACTAACATTGAGTGGCTGCTGCCAACACACTGACTCAACTCCAGCCACTTTAATAATGGGAATTGATGGGAAATGATGTAAAATATATCACTAGCCACTTTAAACAATGCTACCTAATATAATGTTTACATACCCTACATTATTCATCTCATATGTCCACTGCATCCTTATGTAATACATGTATCACTAGCCACTTTAACTATGCCACTTTGTTTACATACTCATCTCATATGTATATACTGTACTCGATACCATCTACTGTATCTTGCCTAAGCTGCTCTGTACCATCACTCATTCATATATCTTTATGTACATATTCTTTATCCCCTTACACTGTGTATAAGACAGTAGTTTTTTTTCTTTTGGAATTGTTAGTTAGATTACTCGTTGGTTATTACTGCATTGTCGGAACTAGAAGCACAAGCATTTCGCTACACTCGCATTAACATCTGCTAACCATGTGTATGTGACAAATAAAATTTGATTTGATTTGATTTGATTTGAAGTCATTACTTATGATATCCAGATGGATATCAATGTCTTATCCAATTGAACTAATAAGTGTAAATCCTGGCAATTTACATTCTGAAATTCATATTTTAAATAATATCCAAATTGATGAGTTTTCTAAATAAGACACTTTTAAACCTCTCATATCAACCTAGATGAAGAAACTTCTCAGGTTAATTAAATTTTATTTCCCAAATAGCCTATACAGGTCTGATTTATCATTAAATTGATAAATCAGTAAAAATGTGTTTTTTGCAAAACCATTCAGTAATCCAGTACTGACAGAACTCCCGCCCCAGTGGGAATCCCATGTGGTTTCGGCCTTAGGGAGAAGTGCCACAGTATTGAATGTGCCCATCATTTGATCTACTGTTTACACTTATGATATCCAATCAATGGAGATTGTATGGATTATCGTCTCATTCAATTTAATAAGTTAAATTGTTGAACATAACTTAATGTTCTTCCAATCAAATGAGACACTTTTAAACTTCTCATATTAACCTAGATGAAGCCACTTCTCAGGTTAATTCAAGTTTAATTTCCAGATAGCCTACCCAGGTAGGATTAATCATTGGCATTACTGGTACAGTAATGATGGTTCGTCAACATCTATAAATAGATTAAACTCGTCTTTGCAGCTTCCGATGAATTACAAATCCAAACTTTGAAAAAAAAAATAGGAAAATGTTTCTAATAATGTGCAAGCTATCAAAGGAGGTGGTCACCACTCCTCCGCTAATTAGTGAACCTCCACCCATAAAAGGATTGATCTCTGACCTCAGCAGCGATACTAACCCTAATTATGCCATTAGCGAGAAAACAGCCGAAATTGCGAACGCTCTCCAAAACCAACCATCAAACACAGGCTTTGTGACGGTTCTCCCCACTTTTGCACTGATGTATCGCCATAAAAATGTGACATCAGTCCAATACCACAGTGCACAGCTGAAGCATGTGCCAGACATGGCTAACATGAGGGGACAGGTGGAGAGAACTGAGCAACTATTGACAAAAGCAGGAAATGAAAACATTCTGCTAGTCGAGGAACTGTGTTTGAAAGTTGAACAATTAAAAGTAATTGAGAATACTTATAACGATTAATGAGCAGAAGCGCTTCAACAAAATCGTTGTCTCCAGGAACAACTCAATTTTGCCAAAACTAAATACGATGTTGTCCACTCCAAACTAGATGAATTTGTTGAGTTATCTACAAATAGGAGCGCGCAATTTGATAACATGCAGGCAGTTTTGTTGAACGTTACTCAGAGTAACACGGTTCTACTCAAAATTCTGCAGACCAAAAACATTCAATTGATGAACACAATGACTAAGTTGGATGAAAAATCAGCAGAACTCATTGAAGTCGCTGACCAAATGAATGATGAGAGAACTCAGGTGATGAAGATGGAAATATTGATTTCTAAGCAAGCGGAGGAAATCTCATCACTGAATCTCTCGCTCCGTTCCGTACTCAAGACCTCTATCTGCAAACCATTACAGATAAGTTTGAGACCGAAAGGAGCAAGTGTGACACTCACGTGTCCAAAATCATTACTCTAAGCGCTCAAGTAGACTCTGCAATGCAGCAGAATACCACCCTTAGGTACCATCTGGAGGAAGTCCAGAATGGTCACGCTCTACAGCGTGACTACCAATCCAAGCAACCGGAGCCCTGTACTCACAGGAGTAAAGATGATAGGTTTCAGACCTTACCTCCATTAAGTGTCCCTCAGTCTTCTCCTATTGGCCATTCGGCACTGAGTAATATTGCGCCTCTTGGCCAACAACAACAAGGCTTGGCTTCTCCTCTTGGCCTTTCGGCCCCAATCTCTCCACAGGATGAAGCCAACCCTCTCTGCCCGCTTGGCGCAGAATACCTTGACAAACTCATCAAGAATTTCCCCACCTTTGACCCTGTTCCAGGTCAGCCAAACAATACTGAGACGTTCCTAGCAGACATAGAGGACGCGTTGGATGGCTACCCGAACGCTACGGGTTCTGACAGGGTTTACCTGTTGAAGCGAACGTCGAATAGACACGTGACCAGATTAATTCGCTTACAACCGCAACACGTGCTAAATGACTATGCTATACTTGCCACAGCTTTGAAATTAGAATTCAGTGGTTCTGCGACTCGCAAACATGATAGCTCACTGGCTAACACGGTCAAACAAGCTCGGAATGAACACCCACAAGCTTACTATCATAGGCTTCGTTCAGTTTACTTTGCCCTACTCACTGAAACAGGCATGGAAGACCTGTTACCATTTAAACAAATGTTCCTGTCGAACATGTATCCTACCTTCATGACCTACTTGGGCCCTGCAGCCCATGTTGGCTTACCTATCTTACAACTCAGAGAGCTTGCAAGGCATCAAAAGCTCGCAGCGCTAAGAGCCCTGACCACTCGGTTTTGAAGTTTGACCAGGAGCACTCACTCCAGTCAGAGGGTGCATTATCAGGTATTGGAGCGTTAAGAAATGACGCACAACAACAGTTTCTACCACGAAACCATGTATCCAATAACCTCCGCGGTCGAAATAACTGTAAAGCACGTTGCCATCAAAACGACTACCTCTACAATCGACCTGTTCACTACGTTCCTGCACCCAACCCACACAATGTGTCAGAGCACAAGGGTAACAAAGGGTTGAAGGACGATCAAAACGTAGACCAATGTTCTCTAGAAGTTCCACTACGTGAAGAACTAAAGCGAGATACATTTGAGAAAAGCGTAAAAGATAAGTCACAAGGACTAGACAGGGAATTACTGGACACCAGGTCCGCAGGAATTAACACCCATAGCAGGGATGTTAAAATTCAAAACTCCCGCTCTCACTCGAGACCCTATCCAGGGCCCGCTTGATCAAGAAACAAGCCCACGGGCTTTGTCGATAGACTCTGATATAAAGGTTGCGAAGAAAAAGGTCAAACGCTTCGTTAAAGCCAAGCCCACTCAAAATCGGAAAAGTCGATCTGCTTCCACCTGGAACAGAAATGTTCTGCTTCCACCTGGAACTACCCATCCCGGATCCGGGAGAATTGTCATCAACTACACTAATTAGCATAACGCAACGGTCAAAAAATCTTACTAGAAAATATTCATATTCATGAAATCACAAGTGAAATATAGTGAAACACAGCCTTTTGTTAATCACCCTGTCATCTCAGATTTTAAAATTATGCTTTACAGCCAAAGCAAGACAAGCGTTTGTGTAAGTTTATTGATATACCAGCAAATTATGTACACCTAGCGGCAGGTAACTTGGACACGAAAATCAGAAAAGCAATCAAATTAATCGTTTACCTTTGATGATCTTCAGATGTTTTCACTCAAGAGACTCCGAGTTAGACAGCAAATGTTCCTTTTGTTCCAAAAATATTATTTTTATACCCGAAATACCTCCGTTTGTTGTTCACGTTATGTTGAGAAATCCACCACAACGCCGAAAAAAATCCTAATTATTACAAATGATATCCATAATATCGACAGAAACATGGCAAACTTTTTTTAATAATCAATCCTCAAGGTGTTTTTTAAATATCTATTCGATAATATATAAACTGGGACAATTGGCTTTTCAGTAGGACTGAGAGGAAAAAGCTAGCTACCTCGGTCTTTTACACAAGAATCTCTCTGAGAGCCATCAGGTGTCCACTGACGCAATGTAGTCGTTTACGCTCATTCTTCAACATAAAGGCGTGAAACTACGTCAAAATGCTGTAGACACCTTAGGGAATACATAGAAAAAGGAATCTGGTTGATATCCCTTTCAGTGGCCAATAGGGGTGCATAGGAACACAACGGTTTCAAAACATGAGTCACTTCCTGATTAGATTTTTCTCAGGCTTTCGCCTGCAATATCAGTTCTATTATACTCACAGACAATAGTTTTACAGTTTTGGAAACTTTAGAGTGTTTTATATCCATAAGCTGTCAATTTGATTTATATTCTAGCATCTGGTCCTGAGAAATAGGCCGTTTATTTTGGGAACGTTATTTTTCCAAACATAAAAATAGTGCCCCCTAGCTTCAAGAGGTTTTAAGCAATATTTTTTTTCTGGCCACTCTTCCGTAAAGCCCAGCTCTGTGGAGTGTACGGCTTAAAGGGGTTTTCTAGACAAATACACCAATCTCCACTTTGTAGCTCCTTCAGGGATATCTTTGGTCTCTTTGTTGCCTCTCTGACTAATGCCCTCCTCGCCTGGTCCACCAGTTTTGGTGGGTGGCCCTCTCTCGACAGGTTTGTTTTGGTGCCATATGCTTTCCATTTTTTAATAATGTATTTAATGGTGTTCCGTGGGATGTTCAAGTTACGGATATTTTTTTATAACTGTGGGGGATGAATCAGAATTAGTTGGGTAACATAGATACGATGTTTTATCTTCATAATATGCTTGTGAGATACTTGTCATTTAGAATGTATCTTTTTGTACTATAGTTTGGCCGTTTGCAGTAATCCTTTCTCTGTCAGGGCTCAGTTACTTGGGCCCCAGAGGGGGGAGAGGTCAGGCTTATCTTCATATGTAAACGTATCTTTTAAACCATGTGAAGGAATGATTGAGGGGGAACCAATTATCTCTTGTCTCCACAATGTCTGTGTGCCAGTCACTCCCTACTTTTCTCATTGGGGAGAGGAGGATGGCAGTGTCTGGAACCATTGTATGTTCCCTCTGAGGTTGCCCTTATCTTGACCTAGAGGCTTACTCTCCTCTCCGTGAGCTTGTCCAGGAGGGGTTGTATTTAAGATGGGAGTATCTAGAATTGACAATTGATATATACCATTGGATGAGGTAATGTTTTGGTACTATGTTGTACCAAGAACGAGATAGGAACTTTGTTTTGGAGACCAAACTGAATGATAATTTATAGCTAAATACTGTCTGGCGATGGGATACTCCTCTCCCAAGTAAAATATTTTCTTGTGAAAGTTCCTATTATATGTGGTTTGTCATGTTGACTAGGGGGGTGGATCTTTGCTGTAAAAGATCTCAGTTGCCATTATGTTGACCACTCTCAACTTTTCATTAGAGACACTGAAATGTTGAAAGTAAAAATGCTATTGCAAAAGCTTTATTATGATTAAAGGTGAAGATTAAGCATAACCCTGACTGGAGTGTGATTTGCTCTCTCATCATTTGGTAATTAAGGAAATTTCCACGACATAACCCAACTTCGATCTGTACTTCTCCACAACTTTGTCCCTGACCTATTTGGAGAGCTCCTTGGTCTTCATGGTGTTGCTTGCTTAGTGGGGTTGCAGACTCTGTGGTCTTTCAGAACAGGTGTATATACTGAGATCATGTGACAGATCATGTGACTCTTAGATTGCATACAGGTGGACTTTATTTAACTAATTATGTGACTTCTGAAGGTAATTGGTTGCACCAGATCTTATTTAGGGGCTTCATGGCAAAGGGGGTGAATACATATGCACGCACCACTTTTCCATTTTATTTATTTTTTCAAATTTTACAAAACAAGTTATTTTTAAATTTCACTTCATCAATTTGGACTATTTTGTGTATGTCCATTACATGAAATCCAAAATAATTCCATTTAAATTGCAGGTTGTAATGCAACAGAATAGTAAAAACACCAAGGGGGATGAATACTTTTTCAAGGCATTGTATGTATGTAGTCTTCATTCCTACTTAGATGTGTGTGTATTGGGTATATGTTGTGTAATTTGTTAGATATTACTTGTTAGATATTACTGCACTGTCGGAGCTAGAAGCACAAGCATTTTGCTACATCTGCAATAACATCTGCTAATCACGTGTATGTGACCAATACAATTTGATTTGAACAAGCCCATTGTTTCTATAAAATAATTACTAAACGATGGAGGGGATTAGTTTTCACATGGACATATAGCTTGATAATATGGAGACAAAATTGTTGATATCCAGACAATAGCTCTACAATTACATTGTTTGTCATTGCAAGGAGTCTGTGTAGGGCCATTACCCACAGGGCACACACTGGTTTGAATCAACATTGTTTCCACATCATTTCAATTAAATTACTTTGAAACAACGTGGACTAGACGTTGCATTGACGTCTGTGCCCAGTCAATCGTTCAGTCAGTCAGTCTGCTAACCATCTTTGACCCTCAAATATACTGAACAAAAATATAAACGCAACATGCTACAATTTCAATGATTTGACAGAGTTACAGTTCATACAAGGAAATCAGTCAATTTAAATAAATTCATTAGGCCCTAATCTGAATACTTCCGGCGCCGACAGAGATGGCCGCCTCGCTTCGCGTTCCTAGGAAACTATGCAGTTTTTTGTTTTTTTTTACGTGTTATTTCTTACACTAGTACCCCAGGTCATCTTAGGTTTCATTACATACAGTCGAGAAGAACTACTGAATATAAGATCAGCGTCAACTCACCATCAGTATGACCAAGAATATGTTTTTCGCGACGCGGATCCTGTGTTCTGCCTTACAAACAGGACAACGGAGTGGATTACATGCAGCGACCCAAAAAAACGACTCAGAAAAAGAGGGAAACGAAGCGGTCTTCTGGTCAGACTCCGGAGACGGGCACACCGTGCACCACTCCCTAGCATTCTTCTTGCCAATGTCCAGTCTCTTCACAACAAGGTTGATGAAATCCGAGCAAGGGTAGCATTCCAGAGGGACATCAGAGACTGTAACGTTCTCTGCTTCACGGAAACATGGCTCACTGGAGAGACGATATCCGAAGCGGTGCAGCCAGCGGGTTTCTCCACGCATCGCGCCGACAGAAACAAACATCTTTCTGGTAAGAAGAGGGGCGGGGGCGTATGCCTTATGGCCAACGTGACATGGTGTGATGAAAGAAACATACAGGAACTCAAATCCTTCTGTTCAACTGATTTAGAATTCCTCACAATCAAATGTAGACCGCATTATCTACCAAGAGAATTCTCTTCGATTATAATCACAGCCATATATATCCCCCCCCAAGCAGACACATCGATGGCTCTGAACGAACTTTATTTAACTCTCTGCAAACTGGAAACGATTTATCCGGAGGCTGCATTCATTGTAGCTGGGGATTTTAACAAGGCTAATCTGAAAACAAGACTCCCTAAATTTTATCAGCATATCGATTGCGCAACCAGGGGTGGAAAGACCCTGGATCATTGTTACTCTAACTTCCGCGACGCATATAAGGTCCTGCCCCGCCGCCCCTTTCGGAAAAGCTGACCACGACTCCATTTTGTTGATCCCTGCCTACAGACAGAAACTAAAACAAGAGGCTCCCACGCTGAGGTCTGTCCAACGCTGGTCCGACCAAGCTGACTCCACACTCCAAGACTGCTTCCATCACGTGGACTGGGAGATGTTTCGTATTGCGTCAGACAACAACATTGACGAATACGCTGATTCGGTGTGCGAGTTCATTAGAACGTGCGATGAAGATGTCGTTCCCATAGCAACGATTAAAACATTCCCTAACCAGAAACCGTGGATTGATGGCAGCATTCGTGTGAAACTGAAAGCGCGAACCACTGCTTTTAATCAGGGCAAGGTGTCTGGTAACATGACTGAATACAAACAGTGCAGCTATTCCCTCCGCAAGGCTATCAAACAAGCTAAGCGCCAGTACAGAGACAAAGTAGAATCTCAATTCAACGGCTCAGACACAAGAGGCATGTGGCAGGGTCTACAGTCAATCACGGACTACAGGAAGAAATCCAGCCCAGTCACGGACCAGGATGTCTTGCTCCCAGGCAGACTAAATAACTTTTTGCCCGCTTTGAGGACAATACAGTGCCACTGACACGGCCTGCAACGAAAACATGCGGTCTCTCCTTCACTGCAGCCGAGGTGAGTAAGACATTTTAACGTGTTAACCCTCGCAAGGCTGCAGGCCCAGACGGCATCCCCAGCCGCGCCCTCAGAGCATGCGCAGACCAGCTGGCCGGTGTGTTTACGGACATATTCAATCAATCCCTATACCAGTCTGCTGTTCCCACATGCTTCAAGAGGGCCACCATTGTTCCTGTTCCCAAGAAAGCTAAGGTAACTGACCTAAACGACTACCGCCCCGTAGCACTCACATCCGTCATCATGAACTGCTTTGAGAGACTAGTCAAGGACCATATCACCTCCACCCTACCTGACACCCTAGACCCACTCCAATTTGCTTACCGCCCAAATAGGTCCACAGACGATGCAATCTCTACCACACTGCACACTGCCCTAACCCATCTGGACAAGAGGAATACCTATGTGAGAATGCTGTTCATCGACTACAGCTCGGCATTCAACACCATAGTACCCTCCAAGCTCGTCATCAAGCTCGAGACCCTGGGTCTCGACCCCGCCCTGTGCAACTGGGTACTGGACTTCCTGACGGGCCGCCCCCAGGTGGTGAGGGTAGGCAACAACATCTCCTCTCCGCTGATCCTCAACACTGGGGCCCCACAAGGGTGCGTTCTGAGCCCTCTCCTGTACTCCCTGTTCACCCACGACTGCGTGGCCACGCACGCCTCCAACTCAATCATCAAGTTTGCGAACGACACAACAGTGGTAGGCTTGATTACCAACAACGACGAGACGGCCTACAGGGAGGAGGTGAGGGCCCTCGGAGTGTGGTGTCAGGAAAATAACCTCACACTCAACGTCAACAAAACTAAGGAGATGATTGTGGACTTCAGGAAACAGCAGAGGGAACACCCCCCATCCACATCGATGGAACAGTAGTGGAGAGGGTAGCACGTTTTAAGTTCCTCGGCATACACATCACAGACAAACTGAATTGGTCCACTCACACAGACAGCATCGTGAAGAAGGCGCAGCAGCGCCTCTTCAACCTCAGGAGGCTGAAGAAATTCGGCTTGTCACCAAAAGCACTCACAAACTTCTACAGATGCACAATCGAGAGCATCCTGGCGGGCTGTATCACCGCCTGGTATGGCAACTGCACCGCCCTCAACCGTAAGGCTCTCCAGAGGATAGTGAGGTCTGCACAACGCATCACCAGGGGCAAACTACCTGCCCTCCAGGACACCTACACCACCCGATGCTACAGGAAGGCCATAAAGATCATCAAGGATATCAACCACCCGAGCCACTGCCTGTTCACCCCGCTGTCATCCAGAAGGCGAGGTCAGTACAGGTGCATCAAAGCTGGGACCGAGAGACTGAAAAACAGCTTCTATCTCAAGGCCATCAGACTGTTAAACAGCCACCACTAACATTGAGTGGCTGCTGCCAACACACTGTCAATGACACTGACTCAACTCCAGCCACTTAATAATGGGAATTGATGGGAAATGATGTAAATATATCACTAGCCACTTTAAACAATGCTACCTTATATAATGTTACTTACCCTACATTATTCATCTCATATGCATACGTATATACTGTACTCTATATCATCGACTGCATCCTTATGTAATACATGTATCACTAGCCTCTTTAACTATGCCACTTGGTTTACATACTCATCTCATATGTATATACTGTACTCGATATCATCTACTGTATCTTGCCTATGCTGCTCTGTACCATCACTCATTCATATATCCTTATGTACATATTCTTTATCCCCTTACACTGTGTATAAGACAGTAGTTTTTTGGAATTGTTAGTTAGATTACTTGTTCGTTATTACTGCATTGTCAGAACTAGAAGCACAAGCATTTCGCTACACTCACATTAACATCTGTTAACCATGTGTATGTGAAAAATAAAATTTGATTTGATTTGATTTGATTTGATCTATGGATTTCACATGACTGGGCAGGAGCGCAGACATGGGTGGGCCTGGGAGGGCATAGGCCCACCCACTTGGGAGCCAGTCCCAGCCAATCAACATCAGTTTCCCTCCACAAAAGGGCTTTATTACAGACAGAAATACTCTGTTTCATCAGCTGTCCATGTGGAGGTCCTGGGCTGGCATGGTTACATGTGATCTGTGGTTGTGAGGCCGTTTGGACATACTGCGAAATTCTCTAAAAATGACTTTGGATGCGGCTTATGGTAGAGAAATTGGCATTCAGTTCTCTGGCAACAGCTCTGGTAGACATTCCTGCAGTTACCATGGCAATTGCACGCTACCTCAAAACTTGAGACATCTGTGGCATTGTACCTTTTAAAGTGGCTGTTGTCACCAGCACAATGTGCACCTGTGTAATGATCATGCTCTTTAATCTGCTTCTTGATATGCCACCCCTGTCAGGTGGATGGATTTGGATTACCTTGGCGAAGGAGAAATGCTAACTAAAAAGGCATGTAAATCAATTTGTGCTCAACATTTGAGAGAAATAATATTTTTGTGCATCTGGAACATTCTGGGATCTTTTTCAGCTCATGAAACATGGGACCAAAACTTTATATTTTTGTTCATTATGCACTTTTTTTATATCAATGACAAGAGACTTAGATTTCATTGATCACAGTTGACAGAAACTGAATAAATTCTGAATTAACAAAATAAAAATAGCACGTAAAACCCCAATCAGAGCCAAATACGGATTATACAATGCAGCACAAAGACAAACATGATAAAAATACATTTTAACAGTTGACCATATCACTTGTAATTGACACCAATACACTTGCTTTGGACGGCATAACATTAAAAAAAACTTTGGCTTTGCATTCGATTTAGCTGTCCCAGACACATTTTTGAGATCGGATACAAAATCCCAGTGTATTGCTTACTCTGAAGCACTTTTAATGTGAGTGGGTCAGAGTCGCAATCTGAGGGCTACCGATCCTTCCCAACATTTTCAAACATAGTTGATATGAAATATTTTACCTTTTTTTTCACCCAATTGGTAGTTACAGTCTTGTCTCATTGTTGCAACTCCCGTATGGACTCGAGAGAGGCGAGGGTCGAGAGTCCTCCGAAACATGACCCAACCAAGCCGCATTGCCTCTTGACACATTGCCCGCTTAACCCGGAAGCCAGCCAATGTGTTGGAGGAAACAGCTTACACCTGGCGACCGTGTCAACGTACATGTGCCCAGCCCACCACAGGAGTTGCTAGAGCATGATGGGACAAGGACATCCCTGCCGGCCAAACCCTCCCCTAACCCGCCCGACGCTGGGGCCAATTGTGCACCACCCCACGGGTCTCCCGTTCATGGCAGAGCCAGGACTCGGACCAGGATCTCTAGTGGCACAAAATCTGCAATGCACTTGTAGTGTGAGATTGCAACAACAAGTTTTAAGAATGATGATCAGCAATAGCCAATGAGACCTGGCAAGAGAAGAAGCCAAAGATGATGACATTGTATCCAATCACCCAGGATGTGTAGACTCTGGAGCAGGAGCAATGACTACTACTAGCATGCATTTATACTTGCCTTTAACTAAAGCGTAAATTCGGGACAGCTCTGAAGGGACAGCGCAGCTCTCATGTAATGTTAGTATTCAATTCAACTCTGCATGGCAAGCTTGAATATCTAAATTAAAACATTTGAGGCTACTTTGAGCCACTGCTGTTTCTAGCTACGTTAACAATCTAATCACATTATTGTTTTAAGCGAGACATCGTGGTATTGAGAATCCAAGCAAAGAATCTCTTAGCACCACTACATTGTCAAGACAAAAAACGTCAGAAAATATTGTAATATAATGCAAGAGGGTCAGCGATGTTAGGATTTTGAAAGTTGTGTAGTGTACGCCAGGCATAAAGATGCTTTAGGGAAACCAGGCCCATGTCTTTATCCTATGGTTCTATCTTCCCTTCCCCCTCCAATCAACCTGCAGCTGGTGATCCCAGTGACCCTCCAATGAGAACAGAGTGTAGTTAATTAGACCAATCAGAACAATGTGTAGTTGATTGTTACTCAATAAAGACTATCCCTGTAAGGCTGGTGCTGTTTGGTCCTAACAAGCTTCATGGTCGGTCATGGAACTGCTGCAGTTCACATGTCTGCTTTTACTTATCAGCTTGAAATGTTTGACAGGTAAAATGGTTCTGAATGAGCTGCAGTATTAAGTTTATTCATTTCGTCTTGTAAACATTGATTGATATCATGTAGCCTTACAGTAGAAAACACCTGCCAGTTATTTGTGTGGAATGTTTTGTGCCTTGTAGGTTTGGGCCCCTAACCCGTGTGGGCCCTAAACCGTGTGGGCCCTAACCCATGTTGTCTTGCAGGTTTTGGCCAGCAGTGTGGGGGTAACCAGTGGCAGTGTGATGATGGAGCTTGTCTGCCACTTTCCTGGCACTGCGATGGAAATGGAGACTGTATGGACGGCTCTGATGAAATGGCCTGCCGTAAGTTATGCTGTGTTTCACTGTTTCTGCTCTCTTCCATGAGAACATATTTGTTGATGTGGTGAAGTTCTAAATGTAACGTTAACCCTGTATTTACTGTAGACCTATACCACTTAGGTGTGTTATATATATTTACTGTAGTCTGTTCACAATAGGTCTGTTTGTCCTTGTTCCCCAGCCTGTCCTAGGGGCCAGGTTGCCTGCATGGCCGGGGCTCCTGGTTGTGTAAGTACCTCTGCAGTATGTGATGGGCTGCGCCAGTGTTCTGATGGGTCTGATGAGTTTAACTGCCCAGAGAACCAGGGCTGTCTGCAGGGGGACTGGAGGTGTAGGAATAAGATCTGCATCCCCAAGGACCTATACTGTAATGGTGCTAACGACTGTGTGGACAACTCTGATGAGGCCTGTGGTGAGATATTATGGAAACAACGAGAGCATGTATGTGATATTATGGAATTTAGGAACTATTCAGGTACCATGTAATGGGAGCTATTATGGAAACGAGAGGCGCAAGTATTTTGGCCTGTGTACAGTAGTATGTAGTCACAAAACATGATAAGACCTTCAATTGTGTAGGCAATGCCATGCATATTTAAAGGGTGAGAAAAAAAACAATGTTCCAAATTACATTTGAACTAACTTTGCAAAATTGTCTGTGGTGTTGGACTTTCAGCTGGTCAACATTTTGCAAAATATCCACAGGAAAGTATAATTAAACAGACATGGCAATAAAAATGTTTGCTCATGACCGAAAGCATGGGCACAGGGAGTACGGTGCATGCACGCGAACCATGCATACTAACTGAAGTCTTGCAGGTGTTGACATGGTCTTGCCTATGTGCCAGGTGATAGAAATTCAATCTTCATAACCGGTGCTCTAAAACCTTGGTTTAACAATACATTCCTACGGCTATTTTGTCAAACATTTTGAGCAGCTGAAGGGCCAACAGGACAGACCACTGAGTATGTTTACATGTTATTTCATTCAACTTTCTGGCTTCCATGTTTTTGCAGTGCTTTGTTTCAGACAATATATCAATAAATTAGACTGATCAAAAATAATCAGGCGAAGTAGTATGTAACCTACAGGTCTGGGTATGCGTGTTTGTTCCTCTTGCAGGAAGGCATGTGGTGTAGTTTTGATGCATTTTTAAAGCTTTTACTCTTCCAGGCCAGTGTGGTCCAATGGCTGTGCGTTGTCCTGGAGGGGTGTGTCTGACTGAAGATGAGAGATGTGATGGAAAATTGCAGTGCTCTGATGGCAGTGATGAACCCTCTACCTGTGGTAGGAAATTCTAACCTTTGACCGCTAACCCCTTCAACCTTCAGTCTATAACCCTTTACCGGTGGTAGGTAATAATCATCCAAACAAAAGCAAGAAAACAATTCTTTGAAAATTTTGACCGCAATGAAGTAAAAAACATATTTTTCGCCACAATTTTGTGATATCCAATTGGTAGTTAGTCTTGTCTCATCGCTGCAACTTCCGTACGGACTCGGGATAGACAAAGGTCGAGAGCCATGCGTCCTCCGAAACACAACCCAACCAAGCCACACCATTTCTTGACACACTTTCCACTTAACCTGGAAGGAAGAAGGTGTCAGAGGAAAAACCGTACACCTGGCGTCTGTGTCAGCGTGCACTGTGTCCAGCCCTCCACAGGAGTCGCTAGAGCACGATGGGAAAAGGACATCCCTGCCGGCCAAGCCCTCCCCTAACCCAGACGACGCTGGGCCAATTGTGCGCCGCCCCATGGGTCTCCCAGTCGCGACCAGTGTGGACAGAGCCTGGACTCGAACCCAGAGTATCTAGTGGCATAGCTAGCACTGTGATGCAGTGCCTTAGACTATTGTGCCACTCGGGAGGCTCCTATGTAATACAATTTAAGTGCGGCCCACCAGACCTCGGTGAAGACCAAATGCAGACCACTGGTCAATTAGCTTGACACCCCTGCTCTAACATCTAACCCCTCACTACTACATATATGAACCTCTTCAGTCATAACTGACTGTTATGGCATCTGAAACATGTCAAAGGAAAGGCTGATCTGACTCATCTCTATCTTCCAGGGAGGACCTGTTCAGAAGAGAACGGTGGCTGCAGTCACTCCTGTGTGGATAAGCCCTGGGGAGCCCTCTGCTCCTGTCCTAAAGGCCATAGGCTATCTGCTCACGGAGCCTCCTGTCTGGGTGAGGATGTCTGTGATCCTGTTGAGTTATTGTCATGACTGGTTTCATTTATCTATTCCTTTACTGTAAGCCTAAATACTCTGAACCCCTCTGTAGATGCGAATGAAAGCGCTCTGCCTTAGTTGGGTTCGGGTCCTCTGTAGCTCAGTTGGTGAGGGTTAACTCTAAAATACTGAAGCTGTTTGCTCTCCCCTCTTTAGATGTGGATGAATGCGCTCTGCCTTACGGTCCATGCATGCACTTCTGTGTCAACACACCCGGTTCCTTCTACTGCCACTGCCGAGATGGCTTCCAGCTTCAAGGAACCACCTACTGCTATGCTAAAGGTGACTT
Organism: Oncorhynchus tshawytscha; assembly: GCF_018296145.1. Classification (NCBI taxonomy): domain Eukaryota; kingdom Metazoa; phylum Chordata; class Actinopteri; order Salmoniformes; family Salmonidae; genus Oncorhynchus; species Oncorhynchus tshawytscha. The sequence goes on along the minus strand of NW_024609413.1, from coordinate 89,389 downwards.
TTCATAGTAACATTAGTTTGATTAACTTCTGACTGGTTATCTAAACCTGTTCAATATCTGATGCTTTTCAGGAAATTATACAAAGTTTCTGACTGCAACGAAGGGAACTATCGGATTCCTGAATCTGAGGACTCTGAGATTCGAGTCCATTCAGAGTATTGGCTATGATCCTCTGGCCTTGGCCTTTGACCTCTCCAGGAGCTCATTCTACTGGGCTGATGACCAGGGGAACATCTACAAGGCTAAGGAGCAGCAGCGCAGGATCCTTTATCATGGTTGGTGTCTTCTGATTCTCTATCATGATTGGTTTCTCCTGATGTAGCAGAATCTAGATGTCTTCATCACTTCAGATGTACAAGAATACACGATCAGGGACCTGAGTAGGTCCCGATCCAGAACTCTAACTCTCACAGGTCTGGTTCGGATCTGATATGATTATCATGGGTCTCACACAGAACCCAAACCGGCTGCGCCTACACCAAACACGATCATGACATGCAGTTTAAAATATCAAAACAAACTCTGAACAAATTATATTAATTTGGGGACAGGTAGAAAAGCAAACTTCTTGACGCTACCCATCCCTTAAGCAGGATAATTGTCAATAGCACCTCAGTCAAATAATATTACTAAAAATATTAATATTCATGAAATCACAAGTGCAATATTGCAAAACGCACCTTACCCTTATGTTAATCCACCTGTTTCAGCAAAAGCAATCCAAGCGTTTGGCTAAGTTTATCAATCGCATGACAAAACATTAAGTACACTTAGCATCAGGTAGCTTGGTCACAAATCAGAAAAGCAATCAAATTAATCGCCTACTTTGATGATCTTAGGATGTTTTCACTCACGAGACTCCCAGTAACACAGATGTTCCTATTGTTCCATAAAGGTTATTTTTATATCCAAAATACCTCTGTTTGTTTGGCGCGTTATGTTCAGAAATCCACAGGAAAGAGCGGTCATGACAATGCAGACAAATTCCAGAGTATCTAATGTCCACAGAAATATGTCAAATGTTTTTTATAATCAATCCTCAGGTTGTTTTTAAAATATATAATCGATAATATATCAACCGCAAATGTCTTTCACAGTAGAAGAGGGAAAAGCAATACCTGTCAACTCTGTTGCTCAAGCAAAACTCATGTGACCACTTGACGCAATGTTATTATTCTGGCTCATTTTTCAAAATAAAAGCCTGAAACTGTCTGAAGACTGACACCTTGAGGAAGCGATGGGAAAATGAATCTGGTTGATATCCCTTTAAATGGAGCAATGGGAGGCTATGGAACATGGAGTATTCAAAATAGAAGCCACTTCCTGGTTTGATTTCTCGGTTTCGCTTGCAATATCTGTTCTGTTATACTCACAGATAATATATATATTTTTTACTTTAGGGTGTTTTCTATCCTAATCTGTCAATTATATGCATATTCTAGTATCTGGTCCTGAGAAATGGGCAGTTTACTTTGAGAACGTTATTTTTCCAAACATAAAAATAGTGCCCCTTAGTTTCAAGAGGTTAAACATTTATGGCAAAATAGCTAGTTAGTGTGCACTTGCTAGCTAATTTGTCTTATTTAGCTAGCTTGCTGTTGCTAGCAAATTTATCCTGGGATATTCAAATGAGGTTATTTTACCTGAAATGCACAAGGTCCTCTACTCCGACAATTAATCCACACATAAAAATGGTCAACTGAATCGATTCTAGTCATCTCTCCTCCTTCAGGCTTTTCATTGTTTAACTTATATGGTGATTGGCATCTGAACATTCATAGTATTACCACGACAACCAGCAACTATTTGTCTTTCAATCACCCATATGGGTATAACCAAAAAGATGGCACGTGGGTACCTGCTTCTATAAACCGAGGAGATGGGAGAGGCAGCACTTGCAGCCTGATCTGCGTCAGGAATAGAAAGGACTTCTATTTTATCCCTTGGCAACACACATGCTCATTGACGTGCGCAAGCAGTGTGAGTGCAATAATTGAATAACATAGATTCCTAAATTTATTCTGCGACGCGAGCAGTGTTAGCCTATCAGGGTGTGTAATTTGAATTGACTTGTCCGGAAGGACCCATACAGATCTGATGGCGACTGCTGCAGTAGAGAGAAAATGTGTCATTTATGCTGCTGTTCTTGGTTTTCACGAGAGTGGCGCATGTAACTAGTTGTTGGTCAATCAGTCAAAGCAGCAAAAGACTACACTCAAAGCCTCTGGCAAAAGTTATGAGATACTGCATCTATGAAATTAAAATTAGGGATAAAACATTAAAGGAGAAGGATAGGCTACAATGACAAAGCCAACAGGTAGGCTGCTACTTAACATTCTGATTTGAGTTATTTTTAACTGTGGTACGAGAGTGTACATGCAGCCTCAATTAGCCAAGCTAGCTAGCTTAACTAGTTTCTCCTGGTTTGATAGGTTGTCATCCAATATGATTACTATCTGGATCCTGACGGTTGGTTCGTTCTGATAGGATCCTGTGATGGTTGGGTCGTTCTGATCGGCTCCTCTGATGGTTGGTTTGTTTGATGTAGCAGAATCCTCTGATGGTTGGTTTGTTCTGATGTAGCAGATTTTTAATTAATTTTACCTTTTAACTAGGCAAGTCAGTTAAGAACATTATTACAATGACGGCCTACCAAAAGGTAACAGGTCTCCTTCGGGGGCTGGTATTGAGATAAAAATTGTCCAGTTTGAGTGTTTGTTGCAGCTCGTTTCAGTCGCTAGCTGCAGAGAACTGAAGACGAGCGACACAGGGATGTGTGCTTTGGGGACCTTACAAAATGTGACTGGCAGAATGGGTGTTATATGTGGAGGATCAGGGCTGCAGTAGATATCTCAGATAGGGGGAAGTGATGCCTAAGAGGGATTTATAAATAAGCGCATCTGCCAGTGAGTCTCGACGGCTATACAGAGATGACCAGTTTACAGAAGAGTATAATGTCCTATGTGTCCTATGAGGAGTATTGGTTGCAAATCTGATGGCCGAATGGTAAAGAACATATAGCCACTCGAGAGCACCCTTACCTGCCGATCTAAATTATGTCTCCGTAATCTAGCATGGGTAGGATGGTCATCTGTATAAGAGTTTGGCAGCTGGGGTGAAAGGAGTGATTACGATAAAGGAAACCAAGTCTAGACTTCACAGCCTGCAGCTTTGATATTTGCTGAGAAGGACAGTGTACCATCTAGCCATACTCCCAAGTACTTGTATGAGGTGACTACCTCAAGCTCTAAAACCACAGAGGTAGTATTAGTGGTACAGAGGGACGTTCTTAACAAACCACATGACCTTTGTTTTGGAGATGTTCCGAACAAGGCTAAGGGCAGAGAAAGCTTGTTGGACACTAAGAAAGCTTTGTTGTAGAGTATTGAACACAAAATCCAGGGATGAGCAAGCTGAGTAGAAGACTGTATCGGCATATACATGGATGAGAGCTTCGTACTGTTTAAGCTATGTTGATGTAAATTGAGAAGAGTGTGGTACCTAGGATCGAGCCTTGAGCTACACCAGCTACAGCAGATTTTCTGACTTCATACACTGCACTCTTTGAGGGGTAGTTAGCAAACCAGGTCAAAGTCCCCTGAGACACAACTCCTTAGCCGACCCACAAATAGTCTACCGTATCAAAAGAATCGGCCAAGTCAATAAAAATAGCATCACAACATTACTTAGAATCAAGGGCAATGGTGATAGTTAGGATCAGCTTGATCTCCCCCTATAAATAAAGGACTGATGGCCCTTGAGTGTTTTGGTACCTACTGGAAAGCTTTGTCAACACACAGCATTGTTCACACGCTTCTAAGCTTTAGCCCCACACATCTCTTTAAGAATGCACATGTGAGACTATGTACTAAACAACCAAAGCTTTTCAAGACAAAAGGCTGACTTATACTTACTGGACTGTTCATACATTTAATCGAGTGCCATAGTGTGCTCTGGGTGTTCGTAAACTGAGCTTTGTTAGATTGGTCGTTCATAAATTCAAAGTGTTTCGCTCTTGGAGCATTCCGAGCACACACTGGATGCTCTGGCCGAAAAGTAGTGTTTATCCGAGCGTTGATCTGACCTAAAAACAGTCAAGTTCCCAGGCTAACCATTTGCTAGACTGCTAAATACTTCGAAACAAATGAGTACTTTTAAGGGCCCACAGGACTGCCGTGTTCTGAGCCAACTGCAATTTGTCTAAGTCCCTCTTTGTGGCACCTGACCACACTACTGAACAGTAGTCTGGGTGACAAAACTAGGGCCTGTTGAACTTGCCTTGTTGAGTGTTACGAAGGCAGATCAGTGCTTTATTATGGACAGACTTCTTCCATCTTAGCTACTGTTGTATCAATATGTTTTGACCATGACAGTTTACAATCCAGGGTTACTGCAAGCGGTTTAGTCACCTCAATAACACAGTAGAAAACAAAGGGGGAGTCTATATACAATGTACAATGTGTGCAAAAGGCATGAACTTGCAAATTTCACATTATTCATTACGAAATGTAGTTTAGCTTTGGGGATTAGTGAATAATTTGTCCCCAATACAATGCTTTAAGTTTTGGAAATATTTGACTAAATCATTGCTACCATTCTGAAACTAACTGCAGCTCTAAAGTGTTGCAGTCATTTCAGTTGCTGTAGTAGCTGACATGTATCGTGTTGAGCTTTACACAAAGCCGGTGGCATGTCATTAGTAAAGACTGAAAAAAGGTGACCTAAACAGCTACCCTGGGGAATTTCTGATTCTACTTGGATTTTTGGAGAGGCTTCCATTAAGGAACACCCTCTGTTCTATTAGACAAGTAACAGCAGACTATGATTGATAATATCAAAAGATGCATTGAAGTCTAACAAGACAGCCCCACAATCAATTTATCATCAGTTTGTCAGCCAATCATCAGTCATTTGTGTAAGTGCTATGCTTGAGTGTCCTTCCCTATAAGCGTGCTGAAAGTCTGCTGTCAATTTGTTTACCGTGAAATAGCATTGTATCTGGTCAAACACCATTTTTTAAACCAAGTTTACTAAGGGTTGGTAACGGGCTGATTGGTAAGCTATTTGAGCCAGTCAAGGGGTTTTTACTATTCTTGAGTAGCGGAATGACTTTAGCTTCCCTCCAGGCCTGAGAGCACACACTTTGTAATAGGCTTAAATTGAAGGTGTGGTAATATCGTCCATTATCCTGAGTCATTTTCCATCCAGATTGTCAGACACAGGTGGCTTATCATTATTAATAGACAATAATTATTTCCTCTTCCACACTGACTTTACAGAATTCAAAAGTAAATTCTTGTCTTTCATAATTTGGTCAGATATACTTGGATGTGTAGTGTTAGCATGGGCTTAAGGTGAGGCAAATGAACCTATAGCCGTATTACTTCAACAGTATTCAACATGAGATCGTCTAAGCTTTACAGGAATGTGGTTCTGAATATAGATTAACATCGCCCACTTTGGCATTTGTCTTTTCGGTCGATGTTATAACCTTGTGTTGCTATCACTGCATCAAAGGTATTATCTAAGTGAGCTTCAGAGTCAGAATAAGAATGTAATCTGTTACATACAAGTTATTAGGATTATATCAGGATGCATATGTTAATATGGGACATCTAACACTTCTGGGTTGCTTGATGGTTAATGCTTTACTGGGAAGCTTATCAGAAGACTTCCTCAGTGCTAACAGTAACTCTGGTTCATAGGTTGAGGTATTCAGGGCAATTAGGGGGACAATGTTTTTTCACATTTAACTTTGTAGATAATGTTGCTGCTACGGTCTCTTATGACTGAAAAGAGCTACTGGACATCAGAACAGCGATTACTCACCTTGAACAGGACAAATAATTTGTTTTGAACGAGTCGGACGAGAGGGATTTACTCCAGACACACTAACAGGCCCGTCATTTGCAGGTTAAAGAGACGCAGGTATCGCCGAATGTTCTCATTGTCTTGAGGATATGGCAGCGAGTGGCTAATCTGCCTTTACCATCGGTACTATTGGCCAACGAACAATCGTTGGATAATAAAGTGGACGAACCACAAGCACGTATATCCTACCAATGGGATATTAAAGAGTATCTTATGTTTCACAGTCGTGGCTGAATGATGACATGAATAAAACACAGCTGGCGGGTTATACACTGTAGCAGCAGCCTCTTGTATGACAAGGGGTGGTGGTCTATGTATATTTGTTAACGGGTGGCACACGATATCAAAGTCTCTAGGTTTTGCTAGCCTAAGGTAGAGTATCATGATAAGCTGTAGACCACACTATCTATGTGCCTAGAGTATTCTTCATAGCGGTCTACATACCACCACAAACCGATGCTAGTACTAAGACTGCACTCAATGAGCTGTATATGACCATAAGCAAACAGGTAGAGGTGGCCATGGACTTTAATGCAGGGAAACTTAAATAGATTTGAACTCATTTCTATCTGCATGTTAATGTGCAAACTGACCACCTTCACTCCACACAGAAAGCTCTCCCTTGCCCTAAACCTGGCAAATCTGACCAATTATATCTTCCTGCTTACAAGCAAAAACTAAAGCAGGAAGCACCAGTGACCCGGCCAATAGTGGTCCGACGAAGCAGATACTAAGCTACAGGACTGTTTTTCTAGCACAGACTGGAATATGTTCCGGGACTCTTTCGATGGAATTGAGTACACCACATCAGTCACTGGCTTCTTCAATAAGTGCATCGATGATGTCATTCCCGCAGTGATTTCGTACATACCCCAACCAGAAGCCATTGATTACAGGCAACATCCACAATGAGCTAAAGGGTAGAGCTGCAGCTTTCAAGGAGCTGCACTTTAACCCAGATGCTTACACAAATCCCGCTATGCTTGACAAACCATCAAACAGGCAAAGTGCCAATACAGGGCTAAGACTAAATGTGCTGACGCTAGTCTTGTGGCAGGGCTTGCAAACTATTAGGCTACAAAGGCAAGCACAGCTGCGAGCTGCCCAGTGATACGAGCCTACCAAATGAGCTAAATTACTTCTATGCTCGCTTCGAGGCAAATAACACTGAAACCTGTATGAGAGCATCAACTGTTCCAGACGGCATTGATCACGCTCTTTGTAGCCGATGTAAGACATTTTAAACAGGTCAACATTCACAAGGCATGCGCTGACCAACTGGCAAGTGTCTTCACTGACATTTTCAACCTCTCCCTGTCTGAGTCTAATACTAACATGTTTCAAGCAGACCACCATAGTCCCTGTGCACATGAACACTAGGTAACCTGCCTAAATGACTACCGATCTGAAGCACTGTAGCCATGAAGTGCTTTGAAAGGCTGGTCATGGCTCACATCAACACCATCCCAGAAACCCTAGACCCATTCCAATTTCCATACTGCCCAAACAGATCCACAAATGTAATCTCGATTGCACTCCAATACTGCCCTTTCACACCTTGACAAAAGGAACACATTTGAGAATGCTGTTCATTGACTACAGCTCAGCGTTTACCACCATAGTTCCGCCACTCTAATCCTCAAGACGGGGCCCCTCGGGTGTGTACTCAGTCCCCTCTACTCCCTGTTCACTCATGACTGCATGACCAGGCATGACTCCAACACGATTAACTTTGCTGATGACACAAGTGATAGGCCTGATCAACGATGAGACCACCTATTGGGAGGTGGTCAGAGACCTGGCCATAGTGCCAGGACAACCTCTCCCTCAATGTGATCAAGACAAAGGAGATTGGACTTCAGGAAATGCAGGACCGAGCACACCCCCATTCTCATTGACGGGGCTGTGCTGGAGCAGGTTTAGAGCTTCAAGCTCCTTGGTGTCCACATCACTAACAAACTAACATGGTCCAAGCACACCAAGACAGTTGTGAAGATGGCACAACAAAACATATTCCCCCTCAGGAGACTGAACATATTTGTCATGGGTCCTCAGATCCTCAAAAGGTTCTACAGCTATATCATTGAGAGCATCCTGACTGGTTGCATCACCGCCTGGTGCAGAGGGTAGTGCGTACGGCCCAGAACATCACTGGGGCCAAGTTTCCTGCCATCCAGGACCTATATACTAGGCACGGTCAGAGGAAGGCCCTAAAAATTGTCAGACTCCAGCCAGCCAAGTCATAGACTTCTCTGCTACCACATGGCAAGCAGTTCTTTTGCTTATAGCCCTATACAGCTCGATTGCAGTCTTAGTGCCAGCATCGGTTTGTGGTGGTAAGTAGACTGCGATGAAAAGTAGAATAAACTCTCTTGGTAAATAGTATGGTTTACAGTATGGTTTACAGCACGTGTCAAATTCATTCCATTGAGTTTTTGTGCCTTCCCTGTACTTGATTGATGCGTTAAGGTCACTAATTAGTAAGGAATACGCCTCACCTGGTTGCCTAGGTCTTATTTGAAAGGGGAAACACCAGCTGACGTAAGGCCCTCCATGGAAAGAGTTTGACACCTAGTCCACAGCTTGAGGTTTTAACCCCCCCGAGCTTATCCAATACAGTATAGAGTAATAGAGTATAAAACAGCTGGATGTATATTTTCAATGTTCTTGTTCAGCCACTAGTTGGAGAAAAATATTACATTGATAGTGTAGAGTGCAGCTCATCCAGTTTATTCTCCAGTGATTGAATGTTGTAACGGAGGTTCGAGGTGGTTTATCCACTCGCTGATGTAGTCTCGTCAGGTATCCTGCACACCGGCCCCCTAAATTTGCCTCTTCCTCCAAATGTCGGATTTGGGCCTGGTCCATTTCTAAATTGCACCTTGTGTATTCTACTATTCAAACTTTCAACATTAAGTTGAGACCCTGACTGAGTTTGATTATGCCTGGAGCCTGCCCTGGACACTAGATATGTAGAGTTGTGATGTGGTTCCCCCTCTGCTCTCAGGACAATATGGGGTTAGAAGTCTAGTCTGTGATTGGCTGACAGGCCAGCTGTACTGGACCAACCAAAAGACCGGGTCTATTCATGTTGGGGCAGCTGATGGGAGTGGATTTGCAACGGTCTTGGCCAAGAACATAGACCCGTTGGAGCTGGTCCTTCTTCCCATTGAAAGGTTGGATCATGTTAATATTTGTGGTACTTTTGATCTGTGGTTGGGGCATTTATTGCAACAATTTGTCATTTTCTCCTTTACTTTGCAGCTTGTTGTTTTGGATCAACAAAGGTCCAGGTGATAAAATTACTCTGGAGAGATCTGGGATGGATGGGTTAAAGCAGGAATCTCTGGTGGTCCTCACTGCACAGGCTCCACGGAGTCTGACCCTGGACGTTACAGCTCGGAGGCTGTACTGGATTAGTGATTTTAAAAAGGTTTATAATATAGTCCAGCTATAACCAATAGTACTGCTTGTCTGTCTGCAGCAATGAACATATTGCCAAGGTCGAACCAATTGTTTTTCTTTTTCAGTCCATAGAGACTGTGCGAGTGGATGGGAGTGGTCGCTACAGCTTTCTGGAGTTCTTTAAGAGGAGACCAGCTCAGAGCCTGGCAGTGTTTGACAGGTGGTTCTACTGGACAGATCAGAAGGGTCTGTGGCGCTCCCCTCAGGACCGACCTAATCAGAAGACCTTTATTCAGAGGACAACACTCCCTGTCCTAGAGGCATACCATGAACAACAGCAGCCAAAAGGTATGGGGTATATCATGCTAACTCTAAAGGCATGGGGCATATCAAATAACATGTTCCGGTGGCAGGTAGGCTAGTAACCGAAAGGTTGTTCGATCGAATCCCCGAGCTGACAAGGTAAAAATGTAATTCTGCCCCTGAACAAGGCAGTTAACCCACTGTTCCTAGGCCGTCATTGCAAATAAGAATTTGTTCGTAACTGACTTGCCTAGTTAAATAAAATGTAGAAACATTAAAAATTACAAGCCCGAAGTCCAGCCTCAGCCTATTGCGGACAGTCTGAGCACTGGAGGGATTAATTTGTCAAATATTTGTCAAATACACATGGTTAGCAGATGTTAATGCATGTGTAGCGAAATGCTTGTGCTTCAAGTTGTCACCATGCAGTAATATCTAACCTAACAATTTCACAACTACCTTAAAAACACAAGTGTAAAGGAATGAATAAGAATATTGTGCGTTCCTGGTAAAACTCGGGCAGTTGTTGTTGCCATCCTGTACCTGTCCCGTAGGTGTGATGTTCGGATGTACTGATCCTGTGCAGGTGTTGCACGTGGTCTGCCACTGTGAGGACGATCTGTCCATCCTGTCTCCCTGTAACGCTTTCTTAGGTATCTAACAGTAAAAACATGACAATGTATTGCCCTGGCCACATCTGCAGTCCTCATGCCTCCTTGCAGCATGCCTAAGGCACATTCACGCAGATGAGTAGGGACACTGTGCATCTTTCTTTTGGTGTTTTTCAGTCAGTAGAAAAGCCTCTTTAGTGTCCTAAGAACACAGGAGTGATCGTTGCGGATAATGGGCCTCTGTACGCCTATGTAGATAATCCATTAAAAATCAGCCTTTTCCAGCTGCAATAGTAATTTACAACATTAACAATGTCTACACTGTATTTCTGATCAATTTGATGTTTTAATTGACAGTGCTTTTCTATCAAACAAGGACATTTCGAAGTGACCCCAAACTTTTGGAAGGTATTGTATTTGGATGTGTAGTGTCAGTGCTTGTTGCTGGTATGTCATGCCCAAGTTTCCTAATCTTGCCAATGAAAAATCATTAAAGTACTTGGCAATATCAGTCGGTTTTGATGATTGAACTATCTGATTCAATGAATGATGGAGCAGAGTTTGCCTTTAATTTGTCACAATGCGCCAAATACAACAGACCTTACCGTGAAATGCTTACTTACAAGCCCTTAACCAACAATACAGTTAAAGAAATATAATTAAATATAAATAGTCCGGGTGGCCATTTGATTATTTCTTCAGTAGTCTTATGGCTTGGGGGTAGAAGCTGTTAAGGAGCCTTTTGGACCTAGACTTGGTGGCGGCGCTCCGGTACTGCTGTAGTAGAGAACAATCTATGACTTGGGTGACTGGAGGCATTGACACATTTTTTTTCCCTTCCTCCTACACAGGCTTGTATATAGGTCCTGGATGGCAGGAAGTTTGGCCCCAGTGATTTACTGGGCTTTAAGCACTACCCTCTGTAGCTCCTTATAGAGCAGTTGCCATACCAGGTGGTGATGCAACCGGTCAGGATGCTCTCGATGTTGCAGGTGGATCATTTTTTGAGGATCTGGGGATCCATTCCAAATCTTTTCAGTATCTTGGGGGGGGAAATGGCATTGTTGTGACCTCTTCAAGACTGATGGACACCAAGGAATTGGAACTCTCGACCCACTCCACGACAACCCTGTCGACGTGAAAGGGGTCATGTTCGGCCTTCCTTTCATTGTAGTCCACGATCCGCTCCTTTGTCTTGCTCACATTGAGGGAGAGGTTGTATTCCTGGCACCACACTGCACGGTCTGACAACCTCCCTATCAGCCTTCTCATTGGCGCTGATCAGGCCTACCACTTGTGAAATCGGCATATTTAATGCTGGTGTTGGAGTCGTGCGGTTGTGGTTGAACAGGGAGTACAGGAGGGGACTGAGCATGAACCCCTGAAGGGGCACCAGTGTTGAGGATCAGCATGGCAGATGTGGTGTTGCCTACGCTTACCACCTGGGGGAGGCCCGTCAGGAAGTCCAGGATCCAGTTGCAGGGGGAGGTGTTTACTACCAGGGTCCTTAGCTTAGTGATGAGTTTTGAGGGCACAAAGGTGAACGCTGAGCTGTCGTCAACGAATAACATTCTAACAGGTGCTCCTTTTGTCCAGTTGGCAAAGGGCAGTGTGGAGTGCGATTGATATTGCGCCATCTGTTGTGGTGGTTTGGAGTGGGTCTAAGGTTTCCGGGATAATCGTTGTGAGCCATGACCAGCCTTTCAAAGCACTTCATGGCTACCGATGTGAGTGCTATGGGTCGAAAGTCATTTAGGCAGGCTACCTTCACTTTCTTGGACACTGACTTGTGACTGACTTGTGGTCTGCATGAAACGTAAGTATTAGACTTGGTCAGGGAGTGGTTGTTACAGATAGTGTGATCACGCTCTCTGTAGCAGATGTGAGAGACCTTTAACTGCCTTGTTCAGTGGCAGAAAGACAGATTTTACCTTGTCAGCTCTGGGATTCGATCTGGCAACCGTTCGGTTACTGGCCCAATGCTCTAGCCACTAGGCTACCTACCGCCCCAATGGGGCATATCATGCTTACTCTGGAGGTTTGGGTCATATCATGCGAAGGCTAACATCTCCTTTGTTGTAGGACACCTCCATGTTTATTTTTTTATTATTTTTTCTAAGCTCCATCAGCCTGTGTAAAGTCTGGCTGCCAGCTCTGCATGCTGACTCTGGACCTGCCTGCTGGGTTCACCTGTACCTGTCCTGATGACAAACTGCTCATGGCAGATGGCTCATGTGAATGTATGATTACCATGTATTACAGAATTCAAACCCTGTTTCTTTCTCTGCTAGTTCTCACTTTAGAGCATTTGTTGAGCAATGTACTTGTTATTCTATCACACAGATCCCAAGTTTGCTTATGCAACATCCACAACACTGAACCTGTTTGAGTTGAAAGGGAATGAGCTGATCAAGACAAAACTGCTTACTACAGATGATGTCATGGAGTCTTTTGACATCGACTGGAGGGGGGACTGGGTCTACTGGGCGAACAGCACTGGTCATGTAATGCGCTGGAACCTCAATACCGGCCAAACAGAGACTGTCCCTACGCTGAGACCAGGTACATTTTTTTACTCTCCCAACCAGAAATCAGGTACACATAATGGAGCCAGATTGTGCAGGTTTAGTGTTTGTGTGCATATATGCATGTACACTGAACAAATATATAAACGCAACATGTAAAGTCTATGTCCTATGTGTCGTGGCTATGCCGGATTAAGTGATATGACATGCTATTCTATAAAATAATTTATCTGTAATTAATATTACGTGATTAAAGTAACAAAGGGAGAAGCTATCCTATCGTAAATACAGAAAATATCATAAATACATCTTATGCATTCTAAATAACCGCCCATTTGAAAAAGGAGACTGCAATAAATATTTACTCTGATCTGCGCTTCGGTAGATTGGTTGTCGATAGAAGGCCGTGGAAGGCCGGTTTTTCCTTTATCGATCTCTGGTCTTCTGAATGTCTAGTGGTGAACTGGAGCGTGGTAGAATGGATACTCTGTCTGTCCTCTCCTAGCCCACGTTTAGCGACTGCTTCAACTCAACGGCTAGGAGGTATCACTTCTGGAGTGAATAAGAGTTGAAAGTTCATACCAAGTTGCCCTACTTTTAATTAAGCTCATGCTATGTTCTGGCTAATAGTCGAATTTCATCCTTCCAGTGTGTAGGTCGTCACCTTCACATTGAAATTCGATGCTATATCCGTGAGGTTCTTGCTGAGGTTGGCTTAGTTCTGTAGGTGGTCTTTGTCCTTTCAACGTGGGGTTCTCAAGTCTACATGTCCTTGGAACAGCTTATTATCTGAGCCCTTTTAACGTGGGACGGTCGCCCTAACCTCGGAAGAGAAAGTTACATTTTCATCAAGGGCTTTATATAGGTGGGGAGAGAAGGGCGTGTTTCAGTTTATAACCAATGTTTGTTCACATGGGCAGGGCCACTGAGTTGCGCATAGTTCACTTATGAAAACCGAATTCTCTAATTTGGAAGCTAAAATTACATTTAATCTTTTCAGAAATAGTTTCATATTTAAATTGCACAAGTCCATGTGAATCTGATAACTAGGTGTTGACTTTCCAAGATACATTTTGTCGTCCTATCGTCAGTAATAATGTCTCAGACGCCAACCGAACTGACATATTCATTGAGTACCAACACATATTTTCAACTGGTTGGATTACAGAAATATGGTTCCATCTTTTGATGTTCCCAGACGCTCTGTTAACATCTTGATGCACCATCCCTTTAGCTGGATCATTTGTCAACATCCGCTGAATTGCAGAGCACCAAATTATTTTCTAAATTTCAAAAAATATTTAATTTCATGAAATCACAAGTGCAATATAGCAAAACACAGCTTAGCTTGTTAATCAACCTGGCGTGTCAGATTTCAAAGCCATCTCTCTCAGCAGACAAAACATTACCTTCCGATCTTACCTAGAGTCAAGAGAGATGAAAGGTATTTATGGGGTGGTCATAAACCTCACCCACATGCCAACGTCATGACAAATGTTTCATGAGCTGAAGAAAAAAAATCTAAGACAGTTTCCAAATGCACAAAAAGCTTATTTCCCTCAAAAGTGTACAATTGTTTATCCCTGGTAGTGAGCATTTCGCCTTTGCCAAGCTAATGATTAACCAGCATGATCATTACACAGGTGCACCTTGTGCTGGGGGCAGTAAATCCACTATAGTGTAGTATTGTCAATACAATGACAGATGTCTCAAATTTTGAAGGAGCATGCAGTTGGCATGCTGAAAGCAGCAATGTCCACGAGTTGTTGCCAGATAATTGAATGTTAATTTCTCTAACATAAGCCGCTTCATGTTTTAGAATTTGGCAGTACGCCCAACCGCAGGCAACATGTAACCATGAAGTCCCAGGACCTTCACTGCCGGATATTCTGACTTGTAGTGTGTGTGTGTGGGGGGGGTACTGAGTGAGGAGCTGAGAATGTATTTTGGGATAAACTCATTGATTGGCTGGGCCTGGCTCCCCAGTGGGTGGACCTATGCCCGCCCAGGCCCACCAATGGCTGCATCCCTGCACAGCCATATGAAATCCATAGATTAGGGAATAATACATTTTTCAATTGACTGATTTCCTTTATGAACTGTAACACGGTAAAATCTTAAGTTGTATTTTTTGGTTTCTCTGCCAAGCATATATCTATATTAAACATTAGGAACGCCTTCTGAATATAGAGTTATGTTGGTCCATTCCCTCTCCTAGCCTGTTCTGGTCCAGTATATTCATGTTGTGCTGTCCTTGCCTCCTAGCCTGCGTGGTGGCAGTAGACCAGAAGATGAGAAATCTGTACTGGCTGTCATGTGATGAAGTCTGTGTTGGCGTCACTAACATGGATCAGGGTTACCCACGGAGACTGTACCAGTCAGGCAGTGAGGTAAGAGATGTTTATCTGGACTGGCAGCGGGGGAGGCTGTACTTGCTGGAGGCTGGCTGGATCCTATCCATGAGACTGCCAGGAGGAAACCCTAGGAAAGTCCTGAGAGTGGAGGAACACATCGCTGGGCGCATTGTTTTGGACCTACAATCTAACACACTGCTCTGGAACACAGAGGGGGACGGTCAGTATCACTTACTGCAATATTATCTTTAACAGTGATTCTGTCTCCTATAATGCTTTTTCTTGTGCTCCTCGGTGTTGAGCTGGTCATCTGGTTAGGAATGATCATGTCGTGTGGGGATGGCGGGCTGGTGCAAACGCAACCAAAGAAGCAACCATGTACAAATTAATTTAACATTTGAGCATCTCACCAATTTATTTTACACCTATGTATTTTCAGTTTGTGTGATATGGGTGTTGAAGTGTTTATTTTGACAAATAAACTTTTCTTAACATTAAGAACCAGGTTGATCTGAACTTTGCTGTTGGAAGGCTACATCTGTGTTCGGCTGTTGCCACTGACTTTGCACATGGACTTTCATTAACAGTCGGTTGCTTTCGCCTTACCACTCAAACAAGCTCTTTGTGCTCCTTGACCCTGTGTAGATCTGAAGATCATGAGTCTGTTGAAGTCCCAGACTCACCTGGCAGGCAGAGAGTGGAATGTCCCTGGTTCCATCATGGCCGCTCACTCTCCGCTCCTGGTGTCGCTGTTTAATGATGTCATCACTGTGTGGGACCGGCGGGACAGGATGCGTGTCCACGATGTCCCTGTCGGACCAGGCGTTGTCAGGGTGATCGTGGCTCTGGATGTAAAGGACGGTTGGTACAATAGCGTTAATGTATAGTGAACAAAAATATAAATGCAACATTGAACAATTTCAAAGATTTTCCTGAGTTGGTTCATTGAAGGAAATCAATCAATTGAAAAATTAATTAGGCGCTAATCTTCAGATTTAACATGACTGGGTGAGGGCACAGGCCCACCCACTTGTCAGCCAGGCCCACACACTGGGGAGGGCATAGGCCCAGCCAATCAATAAGTTTTTCCCCAGCAGGGTTTTATTAGACTGAAATAAAAGCATTTCATCCTTACTTTGATGGGAACTAAAGGACTTCCCACTTTTAGTCCTAATTTCACATTTCCTTGTAAAAGATGAATGTGAACATCATCCAAGCATCACATGGAACACAGCCAAACTCATTCAATAAACCAGTCACATGTTGCGCTGACTAAAAACTAATAAATTGCCCACCTAACAGCTAGACTTGTTTCTAATGCATCACATATCTGGTGAGCATGAGACTAATGTAATGTTAATAAAAAATGCCTTTCACCTAAATTATTTGGCAGCCATGTTTGTATTTGAGAAGCAAACTCCCTAATGCCATTCACTATAAGACTAAAATAAACCAAGTAAAAGATGGATTTACATTTGTTTTACTTAACGAGGCAAGTCAGTTAAGAACAAAATCTTATTTACAATGACGACCTACCGGGGAACAGTGGGTTAACTTCCTTGTTCAGAATGACAGATTTTTACTTTGTCAGCTCAGGGATTTGGTCCAGCAACCTTTTGGTTACTGGCCCGACGCTCGAACCACTAGGCTACCTGCCGCCCGTGCACCCATTGCCTGAAATATCAACTTAGTTTGGCCACTTTTCAGCATTTTACAAATCTTCAATGTAGTTAGTGTATGTAGGATAAAATTAATTTAGTATGACAAATCACAAAGCAAATCACCTCGCATTTCACCCTAAATACAAACCTAACTGGAGCGTGAAAGCTAAACAGGGTTGCCAGATATTGGGAAACAATTATTTGTTGTTTTTGTAGCGGGGATCATTTCATTTGGAGGGGGAGTAGTTTCAAGGTCATCGTGGGTTAAAATGGGGTAAAGTATCATGGGGGGTGGGGTGTGATGCAGGAAATATTATGAGGGGAATTTATCAATTAAACAAGTTTACAAGCTAAATAAAACACCTGGAAAAGGGGATCTGAGCTGGGAATTAAAAATTAGCCCCTGACTGGGGAATTGTGTTTTGAACTGTCATCCAACTCGGGAACATGGGCTTCTTTCTAGAGCGCTGACCTGAATATCACGGACGTCACGATTTGACTTTGTATGTTTCCGAAGTTCCCAGTTGTCATGAGAGCACCATAAGTCAGTGGCGTGAACCATCCCTAAACTTTGTTTGCCAATGAACAGCCAATGAAATTGGAGGGTGCCAAATACAAATCCAACAAATCTCATAAATCAAAATTCTCAAACATACAAGTATTAGGCACCATTTTAAAGATAAAATTCTCATTAATCCAGCCACAGTGTGATTGCAAAAATGCTTTACAGTGAACGCTCCACAGTGAACGCTCTACAAACGATTGTCACAAAAAGCACAAATGGAGAGAAAATGAATCCCTAACCTTTGATCTTCATCAGATGACACTCATAGGACTTAATGTTACACAATACATGTGTGTTTTGTTCGATAAAGTGCATATTTATATCCAAAAATGTAATTTTACATTGGCGTGAAATATGCAGTGATTTTGCAGAGCCAAATCAATTTACAGAAATACTCATTATAATTGTTGATGAAAATACAAGTGTTATGCATGGGACTTTAGATGCACTTCTCCGTAATGCAACCGCTGTGTCAGATTTTTTTTAAACGTTACGGAAAAAGCATACCATGCAATAATCTGAGTACAGAGTTTTAGAGCCTAAACCAGCCAAAAGAAATACCCGCCATGTTGCACAGTCAACATTAGTCAGAAATAGCGTTATACATATTTACTTACCTTTGATCCTCATCAGAATGCACTCAAGAATCCCAGTTCCACAAATGTTGGATTTGTTTGATAAAGGTAATGTATGTCTATATACCTCCTTTTGTTAGGGTGTTTGGAAAACAAATCGAAACGCGAGTGCAACTTCCAGTGGAAAGGTCAGACAAATTCCAAAAAGTTAATTAATGGTTGTAGAAACATATCAAATGTTGTATAGAATCAATCTTTAGGATGTTTTTAACAATGTTCAATAATGTTCAAACTGTAGAATTCCATTGTCTGTAGAAAAGCCATGGAACGAGAGCTAACTCTCTCGTGACCGTGCTTCACAAGCCAGACCACTGACTCAAAGAGCCCTCATTCCCTCCTCCTTTATAGTAGAAGCCTCAAACAAGTTTCTAAAGACAGACTAAGACAAGACTAAAATCTACTGGAAGCCGTAGGAAGTGTAATTCGACCCCATAGACACTGTATTCGGTAGGCCACGCTTTGGAAAAACTACAAACCTCAGATTTCCCACTTCCTGGTTGGATTTCAGGTTTTTGCCTGCCATATGATTTCTTATACTCACAGACATCATTCAAAATGTTTGAGAAACTTTAGTGTTTTCTATCCAAATCTACTAATATGCATATATTAGCATCTGGGACTGAGTAGGAGGCAGTTTACTCTGGGCACGCTTTTCATCAAAAAGTGAAAATGCTGCCCCCTATCCTATCTTCTTTGGTCCGACAGATGCTTATGTGACAACCAGGATATGGTATGTCAACAAACATGCTGCCACTCATAGCTGGTGAATAGCTTAGTATTAGCTCATCATAATATAATAACAATCAGAACTTTAAAAAGTTTTTTTAAACACATTATTACAATATGCAAGAATTGGAGTGCATGATTTGTCACCAGCTCATGAAAATATGTGAATAAAACAGTGAATAGTGTTCTGACCAGATATGAGCAACTGTCTGATCTGTGGAAACACTGAAGAAGTGCTTGGGCTCTTGTCAAAGAAAGAAGTTGGACTGGCTCAGTGGAGCCTCAAACATACATTCCGCAACAGTGAAATGGGCTACTTTCTACATGTAATAATTCAAACTGTTAGAAAATAATTAGCCTATAGTTAATTAACAGGCAACGTGCCTTGGTTTGAGGGCAGCGCAGATTAACACTCCTGTTCCGCAAAAATCAGTGAGTGTATTTTAACATCCCACATATAGAAAAACTCATGCTGGGGGAACCATTAGATATATGGAACTCAAACGTGAAAGGTTAGATGCCTTATATTGTCCCCAATGATCACGTTGTTTAATCAGTTTCTTGATATGCCGCACCTGTCAGGTGGCTGGATTATCTTGGCAAAGGAGAAATGCTCACCAACAGATGGAAAAACATTTGTGGACAGAATTTTAAAAGTTTGCAACATCGCTGGGATCATAACTAGGGACCAACACTTTACATGTATTTATATTTTTGCATTTAAGGTTGTATTTAAAGTCTCAGGGGGCTTATGTTGTGTAAAGGAAGGTTAGTGGGATCATTAATGTCTTTAATTCCGAATGAAAAAGCAATTCATCTGAAAATGAATTTAAATGGATGCACATGTTTCCAACTCAGTGCCTCCTGCTCAGCCAGTCTGCACCAGTCCATCAGTGATGTGTCGGGGCTCAACTTTGTGCATCTCCCAAACTCAGCTTTGTGACACATTGAAAGACTGCCCTGATGGTTTTGATGAGGAGTCCTGCATTACTAAATGTCCAAACCGAGGTAGATATATTAACGCTTTCTGATATTTGATACTGCTTTACCACCCAGAAAACCCCTTAAACCCTCTTAACCTTCATGGTCCCTCTTATGTGTGACTCCCAGGTGAGTTCCGGTGTAAGGATAGGAGGAAATGTATTGAGAGGAGTCTGGTTTGTGATGGACGCGCTCATTGCCATGATGGCTCAGATGAGATTGGCTGTCCAACGATAGCTGCTCCAACATCCCAAACTGCACCCCTGAAGTGCCGTATGGGTTCTAGACTGTGCAAGGATGGGAGAGAGTGTGTCCTGCATAGCCATGTTTGTGATGGAGAGGTGGACTGTAAGGATGGATCAGATGAACAGGACTGTGAGCTCCTCTGCAAAGCAGGTCAGAAGCTCACCTCTTGATCTGGTGTAATGTGTTTAATCACAAGTGGACAGTTTCAGCAAAAATCCATCCATTCATATCAATGTCCTTAGCCCAGTTCCAGTGTACTCATTGGTTCCTACCTCAGGTCAGTTCCAGTGTGCTCATTGGTTGTTAGCTCAGCTCAGTTCCAGTATGCTCATTGGTTCCTACATCAGGTCAGTTCCAGTGTGCTCATGGCAAGAAGTGTATCGACCAGCAGCAGGTGTGTGATGGGAAGGCACAGTGCCAGGACCGTTCTGATGAAATGGACTGCTTCAAGCCCACCAAGAGCTGCAGGCATCGCTGTGACAATGGCCACTGTATCCCAGAAACCTTCCTCTGTGATGGAGAGAGAGACTGTTCGGACGGCTCTGATGAGGAAGGCTGTGGTGAGACACTGCTGACTCACTTGGACGGTTGGTACAGAAGGATGAGGAGAGTCTCTTTAAATGAATCTAATGTAACCTCTCTCCCTAGATTCTAACAAGGCCATTCCTCCTATCCTGCCAACAACTCTGGCTCAGACCTGTACTAGTCCATCAGTGATGTGTCGGGGCTCAACTTTGTGCATCTCCCAAACTCAGCTGTGTGACACATTGAGAGACTGCCCTGATGGTTTTGATGAGGAGTCCTGCATTACTAAATGTCCAAACCGAGGTAGATATATTAATGCGTTCTGATATTTGATACTGCTTTGCCACCCAGAAAACCCCTTAAACCCTCTTAACCTTTCTTCATGGTCCCTCTTATGTGTGTCTCCCAGGTGAGTTCCGGTGTAAGGACAGGAGGAAATGTATTGAGAGGAGTCTGGTTTGTGATGGACGCGCTCATTGCCATGATGGCTCAGATGAGATTGGCTGTCCAACGATAGCTGCTCCAACATCCCAAACTGCGCCCCTGAAGTGCCGTATGGGTTCCAGACTGTGCAAGGATGGGAGAGAGTGTGTCCTGCATAGCCATGTTTGTGATGGAGAGGTGGACTGTAAGGATGGATCAGATGAACAGGACTGTGGTGGTGAGTTTGATTTCTGACTGTGGTTCCACTTTGGTCAGTCGGGACGTTTTCTAAATCGACTAAGTGTCTGACGGTGTTTATAAAATGGCATGACGTCCCAAAAATGGGGAGCCGGACAGAACTGCCACTTGCAGTACACGGTCAACAATGTGACAAAGGTTATACAATGTTTTTGTAGGGCTGTCAGAGTTAATTAGTTAACGTAAGTTAATCTTTTTGAAATTTTAGTGCGCATTTTTTTAATTGTGAATAAGTGCATTGTCTGAAAGCGTTGAACATTAGGTCAAAAGACATCCCAAATCTACAATGCCATGTAATGCATATTAACATTGCAGATAATTAAAGAAAGTGTGCGTTGTCAATTTACCTAATTTTGCTAACGGTTACCTTGGACAAAATCAAGACATCAATATTCTTGTAATGTTTTTTGTATGAATCTTAAATGATGGCTCACTGAATAGGCAGGGGGGTATATCAAAATAATTAAGACTCAGCATGCTTTGGGACTCATTCAGCAGTGTTTACTGATTAAGTACAATACCATTCGAAATGAATGTTGAAAGTTTAAATTTATATTCCTAAAACGTAAGTAAAAAATGATGCCGTCGCTGCCTCCTGTTGACTACACATATAGATCAAATCAAATCAAATCAAATTTATTTATATAGCCCTTCGTACATCAGCTGATATCTCAAAGTGCTGTACCCAGCCTAAAACCCCAAACAGCAAGCAATGCAGGTGTAGAAGCACGGTGGCTAGGAAAAACTCCCTAGAAAGGCCAAAACCTAGGAAGAAACCTAGAGAGGAACCAGGCTATGTTGGGTGGCCAGTCCTCTTCTGGCTGTGCCGGGTGGAGATTATAACAGAACATGGCCAAGATGTTCAAATGTTCATAAATGACCAGCATGGTCGAATAATAATAAGGCAGAACAGTTGAAACTGGAGCAGCAGCACAGTCAGGTGGAAGTTGAAACTGGAGCAGCAGCATGGCCAGGTGGACTGGGGACAGCAAGGAGTCATGTCAGGTAGTCCTGGGGGATGGTCCTAGGGCTCAGGTCCTCCGAGAGAGAGAAAGAAAGAGAAGGAGAGAATTAGAGAACACACACTTAGATTCACACAGGACACCGAATAGGACAGGAGAAGTACTCCAGATATAACAAACTGATCCCAGCCCCCCGACACAAACTACTGCAGCATAAATACTGGAAGCTGAGACAGGAGGGGTCAGGAGACACTGTGGCCCCATCCGAGGACACCCCCGGACAGGGCCAAACAGGAAGGATATAACCCCACCCACTTTGCCAAAGCACAGCCCCCACACCACTAGAGGGATATCTTCAACCACCAACTTACCATCCTGAGACAAGGCTGAGTATAGCCCACAAAGATCTCCGCCACGGCACAAGCCAAGGGGGGCGCCAACCCAGACAGGATGACCACAACAGTGAATCAACCCACTCAGGTGACGCACCCCCTCCAGGGACGGCACGAGAGAGCCCCAGCAAGCCAGTGACTCAGCCCCTGTAATAGGGTTAGAGGCAGAGAATCCCAGTGGAAAGAGGGGAACCGGCCAGGCAGAGACAGCAAGGGCGGTTCGTTGCTCCAGAGCCTTTCCGTTCACCTTCCCACTCCTGGGCCAGACTACACTCAATCATATGACCCACTGAAGAGATGAGTCTTCAGTAAAGACTTAAAGGTTGAGACCGAGTTTGCGTCTCTGACATGGGTAGGCAGACCGTTCCATAAAAATGGAGCTCTATAGGAGAAAGCCCTGCCTCCAGCTGTTTGCTTAGAAATTCTAGGGACAATTAGGAGGCCTGCGTCTTGTGACCGTAGCGTACGTGTAGGTATGTACGGCAGGACCAAATCAGAGAGATAGGTAGGAGCAAGCCCATGTAATGCTTTGTAGGTTAGCAGTAAAACCTTAATCAGCCCTTGATTGGACAGGAAGCCAGTGTAGAGAGGCTAGCACTGGAGTAATATGATCAAATTTTTTGGTTCTAGTCAGGATTCTAGCAGCCGTATTTAGTACTAACTGAAGTTTATTTAGTGCTTTATCCGGGTAGCTGGAAAATAGAGCATTGCAGTAGTCTAACCTAGA
Organism: Oncorhynchus tshawytscha; assembly: GCF_018296145.1. NCBI lineage: Eukaryota > Metazoa > Chordata > Actinopteri > Salmoniformes > Salmonidae > Oncorhynchus > Oncorhynchus tshawytscha. Next base: position 66,219 of record NW_024609413.1, on the reverse strand, counting down.
AGTGACAAAAGCATGGATTAATTTTTCTGCATCATTTTTGGACAAAGTTTCTGATTTTTGCAATGTTACGTAGATGGAAAAAAGCTGTCCTCGAAATGGTCTTGATATGTTCTTCAAAAGAGAGATCAGGGTCCAGAGTAACGCCAAGGTCCTTCACAGTTTTATTTGAGACGACTGTACAGCCATTAAGATTAATTGTCAGATTCAACAGAAGATCTCTTTGTTTCTTGGGACCTAGAACAAGCATCTCTGTTTTGTCCGAGTTTAATAGTAGAAAGTTTGCAGCCATCCACTTCCTTATGTCTGAAACACATGCTTTTAGCAAGGGCAATTTTGGGGCTTCACCATGTTTCATTGAAATGTACAGCTGTGTGTCATCCGCATAGCAGTGAAAGTTTACATTATGTTTTCGAATAACATCCCCAAGAGGTAAAATATATAGTGAAAACAATAGTGGTCCTAAAACGGAACCTTGAGGAACACCGAAATTTACAGTTGATTTGTCAGAGGACAAACCATTCACAGAGACAAACTGATATCTTTCCGACAGATAAGATCTAAACCAGGCCAGAACATGTCCGTGTAGACCAATTTGGGTTTCCAATCTCTCCAAAAGAATGTGGTGATCGATGGTATCAAAAGCAGCACTAAGGTCTAGGAGCACGAGGACAGATGCAGAGCCTCGGTCCGATGCCATTAAAATGTCATTTACCACCTTCACAAGTGCCGTCTCAGTGCTATGATGGGGTCTAAAACCAGACTGAAGCATTTCGTATACATTGTTTGTCTTCAGGAAGGCAGTGAGTTGCTGAGCAACAGCCTTCTCTAAAATTTTGAGAGGAATGGAAGATTCGATATAGGCCGATAGTTTTTATATTTTCTGGGTCAAGGTTTGGCTTTTTCAAGAGGCTTTATTACTGCCACTTTTAGTGAGTTTGGGACACATCCAGTGGATAGAGAGCCGTTTATTATGTTCAACATAGGAGGGCCAAGCACAGGAAGCAGCTCTTTCAGTAGTTTAGTTGGAATAGGGTCCAGTATGCAGCTTGAAGGTTTAGAGGCCATGATTATTTTCATCATTGTGTCAAGAGATATAGTACTAAAACACTTGAGCGTCTCTCTTGATCCTAGGTCCTGGCAGAGTTGTGCAGACTCAGGACAACTGAGGTTTGGAGGAATACGCAGGTTTAAAGAGGAGTCCGTAATTTGCTTTCTTTAATAATCATAATCTTTTCCTCAAAGAAGTTCATGAATTTATCACTGCTAAAGTGAAAGTCATCCTCTCTTGGGGAATGCTGCTTTTTAGTTAGCTTTGCGACAGTATCAAAAAGGAATTTCGGATTGTTCTTATTTTCCTCAATTAAGTTAGAAAAATAGGATGATCGAGCAGCAGTAAGGGCTCTTCGGTACTGCACGGTACCGTCCTTCCAAGCTAGTCGGAAGACTTCCAGTTTGGTGTGGCGCCATTTCCGTTCCAATTTTCTGGAAGCTTGCTTCAGAGCTCGGGTATTTTCTGTGTACCGGGGAGCTAGTTTCTTATGAGATTTTTTTTTTGTTTTTAGGGGTGCAACTGCATCTAGGGTATTGCGCAAGGTTAAATTGAGATCCTCCGTTAGGTGGTTAACTGATTTTTGTCCTCTGGCGTCCTTGGGTAGGCAGAGGGAGTCTGGAAGGGCATCAAGGAATCTTTGTGTTGTCTGTGAATTTATAGCACGACTTTTGATGTTCCTTGGTTGGGGTCTGAGCAGATTATTTGTTGCAATTGCAAATGTAATAAAATGGTGGTCCGATAGTCCAGGATTATGAGGAAAAACATTAAGATCCACCACATTTATTCCATGGGACAAAACTAGGTCCAGCGTATGACTGTGACAGTGAGTGGGTCCAGAGACATGTTGGACAAAACCCACTGAGTCGATGATGGCTCCGAAAGCCTTTTGGAGTGGGTCTGTGGACTTTTCCATGTGAATATTAAAGTCACCAAAGATTAGAATATTATCTGCTATGACTACAAGGTCCGATAGGAATTCAGGGAACTCAGTGAGAAACGCTGTATATGGCCCAGGAGGCCTGTAAACAGTAGCTATAAAAAGTGATTGAGTAGGCTGCATAGATTTCATGACTAGAAGCTCAAAAGACGAAAACGTCATTTTTTTTTTTTTTTTTTGTAAATTGAAATTTGCTATCGTAAATGTTAGCAACCCCTCCGCCTTTGCGGGATGCACGGGGGATATGGTCACTAGTGTAGCCAGGAGGTGAGGCCTCATTTAAAACAGTAAATTCATCAGGCTTAAGCCATGTTTCAGTCAGGCCAATCACATCAAGATTATGATTAGTTCATTGACTATAATTGCCTTTGAAGTAAGGGATCTAACATTAAGTAGCCCTATTTTGAGATGTGAGGTATCATGATCTCTTTCAGTAATGACAGGAATGGAGGTGGTCTTTATCCTAGTGAGATTGCTAAGGCGAACACCGCCATGTTTAGTTTATTAGATAAATATATATTAGATATTAGATAAATATAAATATCCTGTCAGATAAATATCCTATTAGATAAATAGGTAAATATCCTATTATATATCCTATATCCTAATAGGTAAATATCCTATGTCAGGTAAATATCCTATTAGATAAATATCCTGTCAAAATCGACAACTAATGTGCAGAAAAGGTTATTTATAGGACATGTTACAATCTACACAAACTGTACATCTGCAACAATAATCATATATATTTTTAAATGAGTACCTTATAAACCCCACACGCACCAAAAAAAGTTTATTAGCAAGTGCATCGGTGATGTTGTACCCACAGGGTCTATTAAAACCTTCCCCAACCAGAAACCGTGGATTGATGGCAGCATTCGCAAAACTGAAAGCACGAACCACTGCTTTTAATCGGGGCAAGGTGACCAGAAACATGACCGAATACACAGTGTAGCTATTCCCTCCAAGGCAATCAAACAAGCTAAGCGTCAGTATAGAGAGAAAGTAGAGTTGCAATTCAATGGCTCAGACACGAGAGGTATGTGACATGGTCTACAGTCAGACTACAAAAGGAAAACCAGCCCCGTCGCGGACCACGATGTCTTGCTCCCAGACAAACTAAACAACTTTGCTCGATTTGAGGACAAGACAGTGCCACAGACACGGCCCACTACCAAAACCTGTGGGCTCTCCTTCACTGCAGCTAACGCGAGTAAGACATTTAAACGTGTTAACCCTCGCAAGCCTGCCGGCCCAGACGGCATCCCCAGCCGCGTCCTCAGAGCATGCGCAGACCAGCTGGCTGGTGTGTTTACGGACATATTCAATCAATCCTTATCCCAGTCTGCTGTTCCCACATGCTTCAAGAGGGCCACCATTGTTCCTGTTCCCAAGAAAGCTAAGATAACTGAGCTAAATGACTATCCGCTTCGTAACACTCACTTCCGTGCTTTGAGAGACTAATCAAGGACCATATCACCACCACCCTACCTGACACCCTAGACCTACTCCAATTTGCTTAGCGCCCCAATAGGTCCACAGACGACGCAATCGCACTGCCCTAACCCATCTGGACAAGAGGAATACCTATGTAAGAATGCTGTTCATCGACTACAGCTCAGCATTTAACATCATAGTACCCTCCAAACTCGTCATTAAGCTCGAGACCCTGGGTCTCGACCCCGCCCTGTGAAACTGGGTCCTGGAATTCCTGACGGGCCGCCCCCAGGTGGTGAGGGTAGGTAACATCTCCACCCCCCTTGATTCTCAACACTGGGGCCCCACAAGGGTGCGTTCTCAGCCCTCTCCTGTTCACCCATGACTGGGTGGCCATGCCCGCCTCCAACTCAATCATCAAGTTTGCAGACGACACTACAGTGGTAGGCTTGATTGCCAACAACGACGAGACGGCCTACAGGGAGGAGGTGAAGGCCCTCTGAGTGTGGTCAGGAAAATAACCTCACACTCGGTCAACAAAACAAAGGAGATGATCGTGGACTTCAGGTAACAGCAGACAGAGGAGCCCCCTATCCACATCGACGAAACAGTCGTGGAGAAGGTGGGAAGATAAGTTCCTTGGCGTACACATCACGGACAAACTGAAATGGTCCACCCACACAGACAGCATGGTGAAGGCGCAGCAGCGCCTCTTCAACCTCAGGAGGCTGAAGAAATTTGGCTTGTCACCAAACACACTCACAAACTTTTACAGATGCACAATCGAGAGCATCCTGTCGGGCTGTTGCCTCGTACGGCAACTGCTCCGCCCACAACCGTAAGGCTCTCCAGAGGGTAGTGAGCTCTGCACAATGCATCACTGGGGCAAACTACCTGCCCTCCAGGACAACTACACCACCCGATGTCACAGGAAGGCCAAAAAGATCAAGGACAACAACCACCCGAGCCACTTCCTGTTCAACCAGCTATCCTCCAGAGGGCGAGGTCAGTACAGGTGCATCAAAGCGGGGACTGAGAGACTGAAAAACAGCTTCTGTCTCAAGGCCATCAGACTGTTAAATCGCCATCACTAACATTGAGTGGCTGCTGCCAACATAGTGACTCATCTCTAGCCACTTTAATAATGAGAGATTGATGTCATAAATGTATCACTAGCCACTTTAAACAATACCACTTTATATAATGTTTACATTACTCTTCTCATATGTATATACTGTACTCTATACCATCTACTGCATCTTGCCTATGCTGTTCGGCCATCGTTCATTCATATATTTTTATGTACATATTCTTATTAATTCCTTTACACTTGTGTGTGTATAAGGTAGTTGTTGTGAAATTGTTAGATTACTTGTGTATTACTGCAGGGTCGGAACTAGAAGCACAAGCATTTCGCTACACTCGCAATAACATCTGCTAACCATGTGTATCTGACAAATAAAATTTGATTTGACAGTGGAAAATGTTTACTAGCTTGTATATTAGCAGGTGAGACATGTTACCTACAGTCTAACCCTTTGTGCTGAATTGTTTTGGGGAAACTAACGCTTCATTAGACTTGTTCTGGGTAGAGTGTAAAAGGCTTGTCCATTATCTTGTTAATACTCTCTGCCTACAGAATCTCCAGTTCCACTTACTACAGCTTATTTGGCTCCAACTACAACCATTCCAGATATTCTTCCTGCTCAGCCAGTCTGTACCAGTCCATCAGTGAGGTGTCGGGGCTCAACTTTGTGCATCTCCCAAACTCAGCTGTGTGACACATTGCGAGACTGCCCTGATGGTTTTGATGAGGAGTCCTGCATTACTAAATGTCCAAACCGAGGTAGATATATTAATGCGTTCTGATATTTGATACTGCTTTGCCACCCAGAAAACCCCTTAAACCCTCTTAACCTTTCTTCATGGTCCCTCTTATGTGTGTCTCCCAGGTGAGTTCCGGTGTAAGGACAGGAGGAAATGTATTGAGAGGAGTCTGGTTTGTGATGGACGCGCTCATTGCCATGATGGCTCAGATGAGATTGGCTGTCCAACGATAGCTGCTCCAACATCCCAAACTGCGCCCCTGAAGTGCCGTATGGGTTCCAGACTGTGCAAGGATGGGAGAGAGTGTGTCCTGCATAGCCATGTTTGTGATGGAGAGGTGGACTGTAAGGATGGATCAGATGAACAGGACTGTGGTGGTGAGTTTGATTTCTGACTGTGGTTCCACTTTGGTCAGTCGGGACGTTTTCTAAATCGACTAAGTGTCTGACGGTGTTTATAAAATGGCATGACGTCCCAAAAATGGGGAGCCGGACAGAACTGCCACTTGCAGTACACGGTCAACAATGTGACAAAGGTTATACAATGTTTTTGTAGGGCTGTCAGAGTTAATTAGTTAACGTAAGTTAATCTTTTTGAAATTTTAGTGCGCATTTTTTTAATTGTGAATAAGTGCATTGTCTGAAAGCGTTGAACATTAGGTCAAAAGACATCCCAAATCTACAATGCCATGTAATGCATATTAACATTGCAGATAATTAAAGAAAGTGTGCGTTGTCAATTTACCTAATTTTGCTAACGGTTACCTTGGACAAAATCAAGACATCAATATTCTTGTAATGTTTTTGTATGAATCTTAAATGATGGCTCACTGAATAGGCAGGGGGGTATATCAAAATAATTAAGACTCAGCATGCTTTGGGACTCATTCAGCAGTGTTTACTGATTAAGTACAATACCATTCGAAATGAATGTTGAAAGTTTAAATTTATATTCCTAAAACGTAAGTAAAAAATGATGCCGTCGCTGCCTCCTGTTGACTACACATATAGATCAAATCAAATCAAATCAAATTTATTTATATAGCCCTTCGTACATCAGCTGATATCTCAAAGTGCTGTACAGAAACCCAGCCTAAAACCCCAAACAGCAAGCAATGCAGGTGTAGAAGCACGGTGGCTAGGAAAAACTCCCTAGAAAGGCCAAAACCTAGGAAGAAACCTAGAGAGGAACCAGGCTATGTGGGGTGGCCAGTCCTCTTCTGGCTGTGCCGGGTGGAGATTATAACAGAACATGGCCAAGATGTTCAAATGTTCATAAATGACCAGCATGGTCGAATAATAATAAGGCAGAACAGTTGAAACTGGAGCAGCAGCACAGTCAGGTGGAAGTTGAAACTGGAGCAGCAGCATGGCCAGGTGGACTGGGGACAGCAAGGAGTCATGTCAGGTAGTCCTGGGGGATGGTCCTAGGGCTCAGGTCCTCCGAGAGAGAGAAAGAAAGAGAAGGAGAGAATTAGAGAACACACACTTAGATTCACACAGGACACCGAATAGGACAGGAGAAGTACTCCAGATATAACAAACTGATCCCAGCCCCCCGACACATAAACTACTGCAGCATAAATACTGGAAGCTGAGACAGGAGGGGTCAGGAGACACTGTGGCCCCATCCGAGGACACCCCCGGACAGGGCCAAACAGGAAGGATATAACCCCACCCACTTTGCCAAAGCACAGCCCCCACACCACTAGAGGGATATCTTCAACCACCAACTTACCATCCTGAGACAAGGCTGAGTATAGCCCACAAAGATCTCCGCCACGGCACAAGCCAAGGGGGGCGCCAACCCAGACAGGATGACCACAACAGTGAATCAACCCACTCAGGTGACGCACCCCCTCCAGGGACGGCACGAGAGAGCCCCAGCAAGCCAGTGACTCAGCCCCTGTAATAGGGTTAGAGGCAGAGAATCCCAGTGGAAAGAGGGGAACCGGCCAGGCAGAGACAGCAAGGGCGGTTCGTTGCTCCAGAGCCTTTCCGTTCACCTTCCCACTCCTGGGCCAGACTACACTCAATCATATGACCCACTGAAGAGATGAGTCTTCAGTAAAGACTTAAAGGTTGAGACCGAGTTTGCGTCTCTGACATGGGTAGGCAGACCGTTCCATAAAAATGGAGCTCTATAGGAGAAAGCCCTGCCTCCAGCTGTTTGCTTAGAAATTCTAGGGACAATTAGGAGGCCTGCGTCTTGTGACCGTAGCGTACGTGTAGGTATGTACGGCAGGACCAAATCAGAGAGATAGGTAGGAGCAAGCCCATGTAATGCTTTGTAGGTTAGCAGTAAAACCTTAATCAGCCCTTGATTGGACAGGAAGCCAGTGTAGAGAGGCTAGCACTGGAGTAATATGATCAAATTTTTTGGTTCTAGTCAGGATTCTAGCAGCCGTATTTAGTACTAACTGAAGTTTATTTAGTGCTTTATCCGGGTAGCTGGAAAATAGAGCATTGCAGTAGTCTAACCTAGAAGTGACAAAAGCATGGATTAATTTTTCTGCATCATTTTTGGACAAAGTTTCTGATTTTTGCAATGTTACGTAGATGGAAAAAAGCTGTCCTCGAAATGGTCTTGATATGTTCTTCAAAAGAGAGATCAGGGTCCAGAGTAACGCCGAGGTCCTTCACAGTTTTATTTGAGACGACTGTACAACCATTAAGATTAATTGTCAGATTCAACAGAAGATCTCTTTGTTTCTTGGGACCTAGAACAAGCATCTCTGTTTTGTCCGAGTTTAATAGTAGAAAGTTTGCAGCCATCCACTTCCTTATGTCTGAAACACATGCTTTTAGCGAGGGCAATTTTGGGGCTTCACCATGTTTCATTGAAATGTACAGCTGTGTGTCATCCGCATAGCAGTGAAAGTTTACATTATGTTTTCGAATAACATCCCCAAAGAGGTAAAATATATAGTGAAAACACTAGTGGTCCTAAAACGGAACCTTGAGGAACACCGAAATTTACAGTTGATTTGTCAGAGGACAAACCATTCACAGAGACAAACTGATATCTTTCCGACAGATAAGATCTAAACCAGGCCAGAACATGTCCGTGTAGACCAATTTGGGTTTCCAATCTCTCCAAAAGAATGTGGTGATCGATGGTATCAAAAGCAGCACTAAGGTCTAGGAGCACGAGGACAGATGCAGAGCCTCGGTCCGATGCCATTAAAATGTCATTTACCACCTTCACAAGTGCCGTCTCAGTGCTATGATGGGGTCTAAAACCAGACTGAAGCATTTCGTATACATTGTTTGTCTTCAGGAAGGCAGTGAGTTGCTGAGCAACAGCCTTCTCTAAAATTTTTGAGAGGAATGGAAGATTCGATATAGGCCGATAGTTTTTTATATTTTCTGGGTCAAGGTTTGGCTTTTTCAAGAGGCTTTATTACTGCCACTTTTAGTGAGTTTGGGACACATCCAGTGGATAGAGAGCCGTTTATTATGTTCAACATAGGAGGGCCAAGCACAGGAAGCAGCTCTTTCAGTAGTTTAGTTGGAATAGGGTCCAGTATGCAGCTTGAAGGTTTAGAGGCCATGATTATTTTCATCATTGTGTCAAGAGATATAGTACTAAAACACTTGAGCGTCTCTCTTGATCCTAGGTCCTGGCAGAGTTGTGCAGACTCAGGACAACTGAGGTTTGGAGGAATACGCAGGTTTAAAGAGGAGTCCGTAATTTGCTTTCTAATAATCATAATCTTTTCCTCAAAGAAGTTCATGAATTTATCACTGCTAAAGTGAAAGTCATCCTCTCTTGGGGAATGCTGCTTTTTAGTTAGCTTTGCGACAGTATCAAAAAGGAATTTCGGATTGTTCTTATTTTCCTCAATTAAGTTAGAAAAATAGGATGATCGAGCAGCAGTAAGGGCTCTTCGGTACTGCACGGTACCGTCCTTCCAAGCTAGTCGGAAGACTTCCAGTTTGGTGTGGCGCCATTTCCGTTCCAATTTTCTGGAAGCTTGCTTCAGAGCTCGGGTATTTTCTGTGTACCGGGAGCTAGTTTCTTATGAGATTTTTTTTTTTAGGGGTGCAACTGCATCTAGGGTATTGCGCAAGGTTAAATTGAGATCCTCCGTTAGGTGGTTAACTGATTTTTGTCCTCTGGCGTCCTTGGGTAGGCAGAGGGAGTCTGGAAGGGCATCAAGGAATCTTTGTGTTGTCTGTGAATTTATAGCACGACTTTTGATGTTCCTTGGTTGGGGTCTGAGCAGATTATTTGTTGCAATTGCAAATGTAATAAAATGGTGGTCCGATAGTCCAGGATTATGAGGAAAAACATTAAGATCCACCACATTTATTCCATGGGACAAAACTAGGTCCAGCGTATGACTGTGACAGTGAGTGGGTCCAGAGACATGTTGGACAAAACCCACTGAGTCGATGATGGCTCCGAAAGCCTTTTGGAGTGGGTCTGTGGACTTTTCCATGTGAATATTAAAGTCACCAAAGATTAGAATATTATCTGCTATGACTACAAGGTCCGATAGGAATTCAGGGAACTCAGTGAGAAACGCTGTATATGGCCCAGGAGGCCTGTAAACAGTAGCTATAAAAAGTGATTGAGTAGGCTGCATAGATTTCATGACTAGAAGCTCAAAAGACGAAAACGTCATTTTTTTTTTTTGTAAATTGAAATTTGCTATCGTAAATGTTAGCAACCCCTCCGCCTTTGCGGGATGCACGGGGGATATGGTCACTAGTGTAGCCAGGAGGTGAGGCCTCATTTAAAACAGTAAATTCATCAGGCTTAAGCCATGTTTCAGTCAGGCCAATCACATCAAGATTATGATTAGTTCATTGACTATAATTGCCTTTGAAGTAAGGGATCTAACATTAAGTAGCCCTATTTTGAGATGTGAGGTATCATGATCTCTTTCAGTAATGACAGGAATGGAGGTGGTCTTTATCCTAGTGAGATTGCTAAGGCGAACACCGCCATGTTTAGTTTATTAGATAAATATATATTAGATATTAGATAAATATAAATATCCTGTCAGATAAATATCCTATTAGATAAATAGGTAAATATCCTATTATATATCCTATATCCTAATAGGTAAATATCCTATGTCAGGTAAATATCCTATTAGATAAATATCCTGTCAAAATCGACAACTAATGTGCAGAAAAGGTTATTTATAGGACATGTTACAATCTACACAAACTGTACATCTGCAACAATAATCATATATATTTTTAAATGAGTACCTTATAAACCCCACACGCACCAAAAAAAGTTTATTAGCAAGTGCATCGGTGATGTTGTACCCACAGGGTCTATTAAAACCTTCCCCAACCAGAAACCGTGGATTGATGGCAGCATTCGCAAAACTGAAAGCACGAACCACTGCTTTTAATCGGGGCAAGGTGACCAGAAACATGACCGAATACACAGTGTAGCTATTCCCTCCAAGGCAATCAAACAAGCTAAGCGTCAGTATAGAGAGAAAGTAGAGTTGCAATTCAATGGCTCAGACACGAGAGGTATGTGACATGGTCTACAGTCAGACTACAAAAGGAAAACCAGCCCCGTCGCGGACCACGATGTCTTGCTCCCAGACAAACTAAACAACTTTGCTCGATTTGAGGACAAGACAGTGCCACAGACACGGCCCACTACCAAAACCTGTGGGCTCTCCTTCACTGCAGCTAACGCGAGTAAGACATTTAAACGTGTTAACCCTCGCAAGCCTGCCGGCCCAGACGGCATCCCCAGCCGCGTCCTCAGAGCATGCGCAGACCAGCTGGCTGGTGTGTTTACGGACATATTCAATCAATCCTTATCCCAGTCTGCTGTTCCCACATGCTTCAAGAGGGCCACCATTGTTCCTGTTCCCAAGAAAGCTAAGATAACTGAGCTAAATGACTATCCGCTTCGTAACACTCACTTCCGTGCTTTGAGAGACTAATCAAGGACCATATCACCACCACCCTACCTGACACCCTAGACCTACTCCAATTTGCTTAGCGCCCCAATAGGTCCACAGACGACGCAATCGCACTGCCCTAACCCATCTGGACAAGAGGAATACCTATGTAAGAATGCTGTTCATCGACTACAGCTCAGCATTTAACATCATAGTACCCTCCAAACTCGTCATTAAGCTCGAGACCCTGGGTCTCGACCCCGCCCTGTGAAACTGGGTCCTGGAATTCCTGACGGGCCGCCCCCAGGTGGTGAGGGTAGGTAACATCTCCACCCCCCTTGATTCTCAACACTGGGGCCCCACAAGGGTGCGTTCTCAGCCCTCTCCTGTTCACCCATGACTGGGTGGCCATGCCCGCCTCCAACTCAATCATCAAGTTTGCAGACGACACTACAGTGGTAGGCTTGATTGCCAACAACGACGAGACGGCCTACAGGGAGGAGGTGAAGGCCCTCTGAGTGTGGTCAGGAAAATAACCTCACACTCGGTCAACAAAACAAAGGAGATGATCGTGGACTTCAGGTAACAGCAGACAGAGGAGCCCCCTATCCACATCGACGAAACAGTCGTGGAGAAGGTGGGAAGATAAGTTCCTTGGCGTACACATCACGGACAAACTGAAATGGTCCACCCACACAGACAGCATGGTGAAGGCGCAGCAGCGCCTCTTCAACCTCAGGAGGCTGAAGAAATTTGGCTTGTCACCAAACACACTCACAAACTTTTACAGATGCACAATCGAGAGCATCCTGTCGGGCTGTTGCCTCGTACGGCAACTGCTCCGCCCACAACCGTAAGGCTCTCCAGAGGGTAGTGAGCTCTGCACAATGCATCACTGGGGCAAACTACCTGCCCTCCAGGACAACTACACCACCCGATGTCACAGGAAGGCCAAAAAGATCAAGGACAACAACCACCCGAGCCACTTCCTGTTCAACCAGCTATCCTCCAGAGGGCGAGGTCAGTACAGGTGCATCAAAGCGGGGACTGAGAGACTGAAAAACAGCTTCTGTCTCAAGGCCATCAGACTGTTAAATCGCCATCACTAACATTGAGTGGCTGCTGCCAACATAGTGACTCATCTCTAGCCACTTTAATAATGAGAGATTGATGTCATAAATGTATCACTAGCCACTTTAAACAATACCACTTTATATAATGTTTACATTACTCTTCTCATATGTATATACTGTACTCTATACCATCTACTGCATCTTGCCTATGCTGTTCGGCCATCGTTCATTCATATATTTTTATGTACATATTCTTATTAATTCCTTTACACTTGTGTGTGTATAAGGTAGTTGTTGTGAAATTGTTAGATTACTTGTGTATTACTGCAGGGTCGGAACTAGAAGCACAAGCATTTCGCTACACTCGCAATAACATCTGCTAACCATGTGTATCTGACAAATAAAATTTGATTTGACAGTGGAAAATGTTTACTAGCTTGTATATTAGCAGGTGAGACATGTTACCTACAGTCTAACCCTTTGTGCTGAATTGTTTTGGGGAAACTAACGCTTCATTAGACTTGTTCTGGGTAGAGTGTAAAAGGCTTGTCCATTATCTTGTTAATACTCTCTGCCTACAGAATCTCCAGTTCCACTTACTACAGCTTATTTGGCTCCAACTACAACCATTCCAGATATTCTTCCTGCTCAGCCAGTCTGTACCAGTCCATCAGTGAGGTGTCGGGGCTCAACTTTGTGCATCTCCCAAACTCAGCTGTGTGACACATTGCGAGACTGCCCTGATGGTTTTGATGAGGAGTCCTGCATTACTAAATGTCCAAACCGAGGTAGATATATTAATGCGTTCTGATATTTGATACTGCTTTGCCACCCAGAAAACCCCTTAAACCCTCTTAACCTTTCTTCATGGTCCCTCTTATGTGTGTCTCCCAGGTGAGTTCCGGTGTAAGGACAGGAGGAAATGTATTGAGAGGAGTCTGGTTTGTGATGGACGCGCTCATTGCCATGATGCTCAGATGAGATTGGCTGTCCAACGATAGCTGCTCCAACATCCCAAACTGCGCCCCTGAAGTGCCGTATGGGTTCCAGACTGTGCAAGGATGGGAGAGAGTGTGTCCTGCATAGCCATGTTTGTGATGGAGAGGTGGACTGTAAGGATGGATCAGATGAACAGGACTGTGGTGGTGAGTTTGATTTCTGACTGTGGTTCCACTTTGGTCAGTCGGGACGTTTTCTAAATCGACTAAGTGTCTGACGGTGTTTATAAAATGGCATGACGTCCCAAAAATGGGGAGCCGGACAGAACTGCCACTTGCAGTACACGGTCAACAATGTGACAAAGGTTATACAATGTTTTTGTAGGGCTGTCAGAGTTAATTAGTTAACGTAAGTTAATCTTTTTGAAATTTTAGTGCGCATTTTTTTAATTGTGAATAAGTGCATTGTCTGAAAGCGTTGAACATTAGGTCAAAAGACATCCCAAATCTACAATGCCATGTAATGCATATTAACATTGCAGATAATTAAAGAAAGTGTGCGTTGTCAATTTACCTAATTTTGCTAACGGTTACCTTGGACAAAATCAAGACATCAATATTCTTGTAATGTTTTTGTATGAATCTTAAATGATGGCTCACTGAATAGGCAGGGGGGTATATCAAAATAATTAAGACTCAGCATGCTTTGGGACTCATTCAGCAGTGTTTACTGATTAAGTACAATACCATTCGAAATGAATGTTGAAAGTTTAAATTTATATTCCTAAAACGTAAGTAAAAAATGATGCCGTCGCTGCCTCCTGTTGACTACACATATAGATCAAATCAAATCAAATCAAATTTATTTATATAGCCCTTCGTACATCAGCTGATATCTCAAAGTGCTGTACAGAAACCCAGCCTAAAACCCCAAACAGCAAGCAATGCAGGTGTAGAAGCACGGTGGCTAGGAAAAACTCCCTAGAAAGGCCAAAACCTAGGAAGAAACCTAGAGAGGAACCAGGCTATGTGGGGTGGCCAGTCCTCTTCTGGCTGTGCCGGGTGGAGATTATAACAGAACATGGCCAAGATGTTCAAATGTTCATAAATGACCAGCATGGTCGAATAATAATAAGGCAGAACAGTTGAAACTGGAGCAGCAGCACAGTCAGGTGGAAGTTGAAACTGGAGCAGCAGCATGGCCAGGTGGACTGGGGACAGCAAGGAGTCATGTCAGGTAGTCCTGGGGGATGGTCCTAGGGCTCAGGTCCTCCGAGAGAGAGAAAGAAAGAGAAGGAGAGAATTAGAGAACACACACTTAGATTCACACAGGACACCGAATAGGACAGGAGAAGTACTCCAGATATAACAAACTGATCCCAGCCCCCCGACACATAAACTACTGCAGCATAAATACTGGAAGCTGAGACAGGAGGGGTCAGGAGACACTGTGGCCCCATCCGAGGACACCCCCGGACAGGGCCAAACAGGAAGGATATAACCCCACCCACTTTGCCAAAGCACAGCCCCCACACCACTAGAGGGATATCTTCAACCACCAACTTACCATCCTGAGACAAGGCTGAGTATAGCCCACAAAGATCTCCGCCACGGCACAAGCCAAGGGGGGCGCCAACCCAGACAGGATGACCACAACAGTGAATCAACCCACTCAGGTGACGCACCCCCTCCAGGGACGGCACGAGAGAGCCCCAGCAAGCCAGTGACTCAGCCCCTGTAATAGGGTTAGAGGCAGAGAATCCCAGTGGAAAGAGGGGAACCGGCCAGGCAGAGACAGCAAGGGCGGTTCGTTGCTCCAGAGCCTTTCCGTTCACCTTCCCACTCCTGGGCCAGACTACACTCAATCATATGACCCACTGAAGAGATGAGTCTTCAGTAAAGACTTAAAGGTTGAGACCGAGTTTGCGTCTCTGACATGGGTAGGCAGACCGTTCCATAAAAATGGAGCTCTATAGGAGAAAGCCCTGCCTCCAGCTGTTTGCTTAGAAATTCTAGGGAAATTAGGAGGCCTGCGTCTTGTGACCGTAGCGTACGTGTAGGTATGTACGGCAGGACCAAATCAGAGAGATAGGTAGGAGCAAGCCCATGTAATGCTTTGTAGGTTAGCAGTAAAACCTTAATCAGCCCTTGATTGGACAGGAAGCCAGTGTAGAGAGGCTAGCACTGGAGTAATATGATCAAATTTTTTGGTTCTAGTCAGGATTCTAGCAGCCGTATTTAGTACTAACTGAAGTTTATTTAGTGCTTTATCCGGGTAGCTGGAAAATAGAGCATTGCAGTAGTCTAACCTAGAAGTGACAAAAGCATGGATTAATTTTTCTGCATCATTTTTGGACAAAGTTTCTGATTTTTGCAATGTTACGTAGATGGAAAAAAGCTGTCCTCGAAATGGTCTTGATATGTTCTTCAAAAGAGAGATCAGGGTCCAGAGTAACGCCGAGGTCCTTCACAGTTTTATTTGAGACGACTGTACAACCATTAAGATTAATTGTCAGATTCAACAGAAGATCTCTTTGTTTCTTGGGACCTAGAACAAGCATCTCTGTTTTGTCCGAGTTTAATAGTAGAAAGTTTGCAGCCATCCACTTCCTTATGTCTGAAACACATGCTTTTAGCGAGGGCAATTTTGGGGCTTCACCATGTTTCATTGAAATGTACAGCTGTGTGTCATCCGCATAGCAGTGAAAGTTTACATTATGTTTTCGAATAACATCCCCAAAGAGGTAAAATATATAGTGAAAACACTAGTGGTCCTAAAACGGAACCTTGAGGAACACCGAAATTTACAGTTGATTTGTCAGAGGACAAACCATTCACAGAGACAAACTGATATCTTTCCGACAGATAAGATCTAAACCAGGCCAGAACATGTCCGTGTAGACCAATTTGGGTTTCCAATCTCTCCAAAAGAATGTGGTGATCGATGGTATCAAAAGCAGCACTAAGGTCTAGGAGCACGAGGACAGATGCAGAGCCTCGGTCCGATGCCATTAAAATGTCATTTACCACCTTCACAAGTGCCGTCTCAGTGCTATGATGGGGTCTAAAACCAGACTGAAGCATTTCGTATACATTGTTTGTCTTCAGGAAGGCAGTGAGTTGCTGAGCAACAGCCTTCTCTAAAATTTTTGAGAGGAATGGAATATTCGATATAGGCCGATAGTTAATTATATTTTCTGGGTCAAGGTTTGGCTTTTTCAAGAGGCTTTATTACTGCCACTTTTAGTGAGTTTGGGACACATCCAGTGGATAGAGAGCCGTTTATTATGTTCAACATAGGAGGGCCAAGCACAGGAAGCAGCTCTTTCAGTAGTTTAGTTGGAATAGGGTCCAGTATGCAGCTTGAAGGTTTAGAGGCCATGATTATTTTCATCATTGTGTCAAGAGATATAGTACTAAAACACTTGAGCGTCTCTCTTGATCCTAGGTCCTGGCAGAGTTGTGCAGACTCAGGACAACTGAGGTTTGGAGGAATACGCAGGTTTAAAGAGGAGTCCGTAATTTGCTTTCTAATAATCATAATCTTTTCCTCAAAGAAGTTCATGAATTTATCACTGCTAAAGTGAAAGTCATCCTCTCTTGGGGAATGCTGCTTTTTAGTTAGCTTTGCGACAGTATCAAAAAGGAATTTCGGATTGTTCTTATTTTCCTCAATTAAGTTAGAAAAATAGGATGATCGAGCAGCAGTAAGGGCTCTTCGGTACTGCACGGTACCGTCCTTCCAAGCTAGTCGGAAGACTTCCAGTTTGGTGTGGCGCCATTTCCGTTCCAATTTTCTGGAAGCTTGCTTCAGAGCTCGGGTATTTTCTGTGTACCGGGAGCTAGTTTCTTATGAGAATTTTTTTTAGTTTTTAGGGGTGCAACTGCATCTAGGGTATTGCGCAAGGTTAAATTGAGATCCTCCGTTAGGTGGTTAACTGATTTTTGTCCTCTGGCGTCCTTGGGTAGGCAGAGGGAGTCTGGAAGGGCATCAAGGAATCTTTGTGTTGTCTGTGAATTTATAGCACGACTTTTGATGTTCCTTGGTTGGGGTCTGAGCAGATTATTTGTTGCAATTGCAAATGTAATAAAATGGTGGTCCGATAGTCCAGGATTATGAGGAAAAACATTAAGATCCACCACATTTATTCCATGGGACAAAACTAGGTCCAGCGTATGACTGTGACAGTGAGTGGGTCCAGAGACATGTTGGACAAAACCCACTGAGTCGATGATGGCTCCGAAAGCCTTTTGGAGTGGGTCTGTGGACTTTTCCATGTGAATATTAAAGTCACCAAAGATTAGAATATTATCTGCTATGACTACAAGGTCCGATAGGAATTCAGGGAACTCAGTGAGAAACGCTGTATATGGCCCAGGAGGCCTGTAAACAGTAGCTATAAAAAGTGATTGAGTAGGCTGCATAGATTTCATGACTAGAAGCTCAAAAGACGAAAACGTCATTTTTTTTTTTTTTTTTGTAAATTGAAATTTGCTATCGTAAATGTTAGCAACCCCTCCGCCTTTGCGGGATGCACGGGGGATATGGTCACTAGTGTAGCCAGGAGGTGAGGCCTCATTTAAAACAGTAAATTCATCAGGCTTAAGCCATGTTTCAGTCAGGCCAATCACATCAAGATTATGATTAGTTCATTGACTATAATTGCCTTTGAAGTAAGGGATCTAACATTAAGTAGCCCTATTTTGAGATGTGAGGTATCATGATCTCTTTCAGTAATGACAGGAATGGAGGTGGTCTTTATCCTAGTGAGATTGCTAAGGCGAACACCGCCATGTTTAGTTTATTAGATAAATATATATTAGATATTAGATAAATATAAATATCCTGTCAGATAAATATCCTATTAGATAAATAGGTAAATATCCTATTATATATCCTATATCCTAATAGGTAAATATCCTATGTCAGGTAAATATCCTATTAGATAAATATCCTGTCAAAATCGACAACTAATGTGCAGAAAAGGTTATTTATAGGACATGTTACAATCTACACAAACTGTACATCTGCAACAATAATCATATATATTTTTAAATGAGTACCTTATAAACCCCACACGCACCAAAAAAAGTTTATTAGCAAGTGCATCGGTGATGTTGTACCCACAGGGTCTATTAAAACCTTCCCCAACCAGAAACCGTGGATTGATGGCAGCATTCGCAAAACTGAAAGCACGAACCACTGCTTTTAATCGGGGCAAGGTGACCAGAAACATGACCGAATACACAGTGTAGCTATTCCCTCCAAGGCAATCAAACAAGCTAAGCGTCAGTATAGAGAGAAAGTAGAGTTGCAATTCAATGGCTCAGACACGAGAGGTATGTGACATGGTCTACAGTCAGACTACAAAAGGAAAACCAGCCCCGTCGCGGACCACGATGTCTTGCTCCCAGACAAACTAAACAACTTTGCTCGATTTGAGGACAAGACAGTGCCACAGACACGGCCCACTACCAAAACCTGTGGGCTCTCCTTCACTGCAGCTAACGCGAGTAAGACATTTAAACGTGTTAACCCTCGCAAGCCTGCCGGCCCAGACGGCATCCCCAGCCGCGTCCTCAGAGCATGCGCAGACCAGCTGGCTGGTGTGTTTACGGACATATTCAATCAATCCTTATCCCAGTCTGCTGTTCCCACATGCTTCAAGAGGGCCACCATTGTTCCTGTTCCCAAGAAAGCTAAGATAACTGAGCTAAATGACTATCCGCTTCGTAACACTCACTTCCGTGCTTTGAGAGACTAATCAAGGACCATATCAC
Source organism: Oncorhynchus tshawytscha (assembly GCF_018296145.1). Classification (NCBI taxonomy): domain Eukaryota; kingdom Metazoa; phylum Chordata; class Actinopteri; order Salmoniformes; family Salmonidae; genus Oncorhynchus; species Oncorhynchus tshawytscha. The sequence goes on along the minus strand of NW_024609413.1, from coordinate 47,291 downwards.
CACCACCCTACCTGACACCCTAGACCTACTCCAATTTGCTTAGCGCCCCAATAGGTCCACAGACGACGCAATCGCACTGCCCTAACCCATCTGGACAAGAGGAATACCTATGTAAGAATGCTGTTCATCGACTACAGCTCAGCATTTAACATCATAGTACCCTCCAAACTCGTCATTAAGCTCGAGACCCTGGGTCTCGACCCCGCCCTGTGAAACTGGGTCCTGGAATTCCTGACGGGCCGCCCCCAGGTGGTGAGGGTAGGTAACATCTCCACCCCCCTTGATTCTCAACACTGGGGCCCCACAAGGGTGCGTTCTCAGCCCTCTCCTGTTCACCCATGACTGGGTGGCCATGCCCGCCTCCAACTCAATCATCAAGTTTGCAGACGACACTACAGTGGTAGGCTTGATTGCCAACAACGACGAGACGGCCTACAGGGAGGAGGTGAAGGCCCTCTGAGTGTGGTCAGGAAAATAACCTCACACTCGGTCAACAAAACAAAGGAGATGATCGTGGACTTCAGGTAACAGCAGACAGAGGAGCCCCCTATCCACATCGACGAAACAGTCGTGGAGAAGGTGGGAAGATAAGTTCCTTGGCGTACACATCACGGACAAACTGAAATGGTCCACCCACACAGACAGCATGGTGAAGGCGCAGCAGCGCCTCTTCAACCTCAGGAGGCTGAAGAAATTTGGCTTGTCACCAAACACACTCACAAACTTTTACAGATGCACAATCGAGAGCATCCTGTCGGGCTGTTGCCTCGTACGGCAACTGCTCCGCCCACAACCGTAAGGCTCTCCAGAGGGTAGTGAGCTCTGCACAATGCATCACTGGGGCAAACTACCTGCCCTCCAGGACAACTACACCACCCGATGTCACAGGAAGGCCAAAAAGATCAAGGACAACAACCACCCGAGCCACTTCCTGTTCAACCAGCTATCCTCCAGAGGGCGAGGTCAGTACAGGTGCATCAAAGCGGGGACTGAGAGACTGAAAAACAGCTTCTGTCTCAAGGCCATCAGACTGTTAAATCGCCATCACTAACATTGAGTGGCTGCTGCCAACATAGTGACTCATCTCTAGCCACTTTAATAATGAGAGATTGATGTCATAAATGTATCACTAGCCACTTTAAACAATACCACTTTATATAATGTTTACATTACTCTTCTCATATGTATATACTGTACTCTATACCATCTACTGCATCTTGCCTATGCTGTTCGGCCATCGTTCATTCATATATTTTTATGTACATATTCTTATTAATTCCTTTACACTTGTGTGTGTATAAGGTAGTTGTTGTGAAATTGTTAGATTACTTGTGTATTACTGCAGGGTCGGAACTAGAAGCACAAGCATTTCGCTACACTCGCAATAACATCTGCTAACCATGTGTATCTGACAAATAAAATTTGATTTGACAGTGGAAAATGTTTACTAGCTTGTATATTAGCAGGTGAGACATGTTACCTACAGTCTAACCCTTTGTGCTGAATTGTTTTGGGGAAACTAACGCTTCATTAGACTTGTTCTGGGTAGAGTGTAAAAGGCTTGTCCATTATCTTGTTAATACTCTCTGCCTACAGAATCTCCAGTTCCACTTACTACAGCTTATTTGGCTCCAACTACAACCATTCCAGATATTCTTCCTGCTCAGCCAGTCTGTACCAGTCCATCAGTGAGGTGTCGGGGCTCAACTTTGTGCATCTCCCAAACTCAGCTGTGTGACACATTGAGAGACTGCCCTGATGGTTTTGATGAGGAGTCCTGCATTACTAAATGTCCAAACCGAGGTAGATATATTAATGCGTTCTGATATTTGATACTGCTTTGCCACCCAGAAAACCCCTTAAACCCTCTTAACCTTTCTTCATGGTCCCTCTTATGTGTGTCTCCCAGGTGAGTTCCGGTGTAAGGACAGGAGGAAATGTATTGAGAGGAGTCTGGTTTGTGATGGACGCGCTCATTGCCATGATGGCTCAGATGAGATTGGCTGTCCAACGATAGCTGCTCCAACATCCCAAACTGCGCCCCTGAAGTGCCGTATGGGTTCCAGACTGTGCAAGGATGGGAGAGAGTGTGTCCTGCATAGCCATGTTTGTGATGGAGAGGTGGACTGTAAGGATGGATCAGATGAACAGGACTGTGAGCTCCTCTGCAAAGCAGGTCAGAAGCCCACCTCTTGATCTGGTGTAATGTGTTTAATCACAAGTGGCCAGTTTCAGCACAAATCCATCCAGTCATCAATGTCCTTAGGTCAGTTCCAGTGTGCTCATTGGTTGTTAGCTCAGCTCAGTTGCAGTATGCTCATTGGTTCCTACCTCAGGTCAGTTCCAGTGTGCTCATGGGAAGAAGTGTATCGACCAGCAGCAGATGTGTGATGGGAAGGCCCAGTGCCAGGACCGTTCTGATGAAATGGACTGCTTCAAGCCCACCAAGAGCTGCAGTCATCGCTGTGACAACAATAGCCGCTGTATCCCAGAAACCTTCCTCTGTGATGGAGAGAGAGACTGTTCGGACGGCTCTGATGAGGAAGGCTGTGGTGAGACACTGCTGACTACTTGGACAGTTGGTACAGAAGGATGAGGAGAGTCTCTTTAAATTAATCTAATGTAACCTCTCTCCCTAGATTCTAACAAGGCCCTTCCTCCTGTCCTGCCAACTCTGGCTCAGACCTGTACCAGTCCATCAGTGATGTGTCGGGGCTCAACTTTGTGCATCTCCCAAACTCAGCTGTGTGACACATTGAGAGACTGCCCTGATGGTTTTGATGAGGAGTCCTGCATAACTAAATGTCCAAACCGAGGTAGATATATTAATGCTTTCTGATATTTGATACTGCTTTGCCACCCAGAAAACCCCTTAAACCCTCTTAACCTTTCTTCATGGTCCCTCTTATGTGTGTCTCCCAGGTGAGTTCCGGTGTAAGGACAGGAGGAAATGTATTGAGAGGAGTCTGGTTTGTGATGGACGCGCTCATTGCCATGATGGCTCAGATGAGATTGGCTGTCCAACGATAGCTGCTCCAACATCCCAAACTGCGCCCCTGAAGTGCCGTATGGGTTCCAGACTGTGCAAGGATGGGAGAGAGTGTGTCCTGCATAGCCATGTTTGTGATGGAGAGGTGGACTGTAAGGATGGATCAGATGAACAGGACTGTGAGCTCCTCTGCAAAGCAGGTCAGAAACTCACCTCTTGATCTGGTGTAATGTGTTTAATCACAAGTGGCCAGTTTCAGCACAAATCCATCCATTCATATCAATGTCCTTAGGTCAGTTCCAGTGTGCTAATTGGTTGTTAGCTCAGTTCCAGTGTGCTCATTGGTTCCTACCTCAGGTCAGTTCCAGTGTGCTCATGGGAAGAAGTGTATCGACCAGCAGCAGGTGTGTGATGGGAAGGCCCAGTGCCAGGACCGTTCTGATGAAATGGACTGCTTCAAGCCCACCAAGAGCTGCAGTCATCGCTGTGACAACAATGGCCGCTGTGTCCCAGAAACCTTCATTTGTGATGGAGAGAGAGACTGTGTGGACGGCTCTGATGAGCAAGACTGTGGTATGAGCCTGATCTCTAAAAACCATTTCCATTGTAATGGGTGTTTAGAACCCATTTCCACTGATATGGGTGTTGTGGTTCCACGTTGTTTAGAACCCATTTCCACTGATGTGGTTCCACGTTGTTTAGAACCCATTTCCACTGATGTGGTTCCACGTTGTTTAGAACCCATTTCCACTGATGTGGTTCCACGTTGTTTAGAACCCATTTCCACTGATGTGGTTCCACGTTGTTTAGAACCCATTTCCACTGATGTGGTTCCACGTTGTTTAGAACCCATTTCCACTGATGTGGTTCCACGTTTAGAACCCATTTCCACTGATGTGGTTCCACGTTGTTTAGAACCCATTTCCACTCCACGTTGTTTAGAACCCATTTCCACTCCACGTTGTTTAGAACCCATTTCCACTCCACGTTTTTTAGAACCCATTTCCACTCCACGTTGTTTAGAACCCATTTCTACTTAGTCTTTTGCAATCATTGCTCTCCTCTGCTTCTGCCATCTCGCTCTCCTCCCAGTGGCAATTATTTGTGGCCAGCAGCAGTATCAGTGCAGTAATGGTCAGTGTGTGTCTGAGGCTCTCCGTTGTGACGGCCATGCTGACTGCGGAGACCATTCTGACGAGGTGGGCTGTGCCAAACCCCCCCACTGTCCCCCGGAGCTCCGCTGCCCAAACAGCCACGAATGTCTTGTGGAGGAATGGCTGTGTGATGGGGAACAGGACTGCCAGGACGGTTCAGATGAGATGGTGAGAAACCCGCCTAATATTAACCTTCACTTTAAAATGATTGTGCAAAACATTTATATACTTGCTCACAGCCAGATGAACTCATGGATACCACTTTTATGGCTCCATGACCAGTATTAAGGAAGTCCAAGGTAGTTTTGGAAACCAATACAAACTAGCATGCTAGGTTAATTTCCATAATCTCTCACAATCAATTTACCTTAACCCATCTCTAAATTCTGGGTAAACTTCAGAACTGTAAGGTGTCTCCAGTGACGTGTGGGGAGTTCCAGTGGAGCTGTGTCTCTAAGACCCAGTGTATCCCTGCAACCTGGAGGTGTGATGGACAGAAAGACTGTGAGGACTACAGTGACGAGGCCGGATGTGAGCTTACACAAAGGGTTATGGTTACATTTGTAGTTGGCCAGGTGAAGTGCTCCAACCAGCTGTGGTAGTGGAGAGTGTGGACCAGTCTGTTGTTTTACTGTAGGTGACCAGTTGAAGTGCTCCAACCAGCTTTACCAGTGTGGTAGTGGAGAGTGTGTGGACCATTCCCTGCTCTGTGACCAAATCATCAACTGTCCTGATGGATCTGACGAGGGGCACGGTTGTTCCACCAATAACTGCTCCAGCCCTGGGACCCCCCAATGTGACCAGCACTGTCTCAGCACCCCTTACGGACCGGTTAGTACCCCAACCCAGGGTTTTCAAACCCGGTCCTGCGTAATATTACATTTAACACTTTTCACAACACATTGTGTACCCTCAGGACACTACTCTACTACCACATCTACACACCAAAATCCATGTTACGTGTGGGTAGAGTACGTGTTAGTATGTGTATGCTTGTGACCCTTAAAGTCCCCGCTGTTCCATAAGGTTTATTTTTATCTGTTTAAAATCTGATTCTACTGCTGCATCAGTTAACTGATGTGGAATAGAGTTCCATGTAGTCATTGCTTTATGTAGTACTGTGCGCCTCCCATAGTCTGTTCTGGACTTGGGGACTGTGAAGAGACCTTTGGTGGCATGCCTTGTGGATTATGCATGGCTGTCTGGGCTGTCTGCTAGTATTTTAAACAGACACCTTGGTGCAGTTAGCATGTCAACCCTTCTTACAAAATCAAGTAGTGATGAAGTAAAGCTCTACTTTGATCCATGACCAATTGACATTGGCTATTATTGTTAGCTCTGTGTACATTTTAGGTGCCAGCTGTGCTGCCCTGTTCTGAGCCGATTGTAATTTGACAGCCAACCACACGACTGGGCAGTAGTCTAGGTGAGACAAAATTAGGGCCTGTAGTACCTGCCTTGTTGATAGTTAAGGCAGAGCAGTGCTTTATTATGGACATACTTCTCCCCATCTTAGCTACTGTTGTATCAATGTTTTGAAAATGACAGTTCACAATAGTTTGACTCAAAGCAGTTTAGTCACCTTAACTTGCTTTTAGTTTGAAATATTAGGACTAACTTATTTATTGCCACCCATTCTGAAACTAACTGCAGCTCTTTAAGGGTTGCAGAGATTTCACTCGCTGTAGTAGCTGACGTGTATGGTGTGGAGTCCTCCGCATACACACTGGCTTTACGCAGAGGCTGAAGAAATGTGGCATGCCACCTAAAACACTTTTACAGATGCACAATTGAGAGTATCCTGTCGGGCTGTATCGCCACCTGATATGGCAACTGCATCGCCCACAACCACAAGGCTCTCCAGAGGGTGGTGCGGTCTGCACAGCGCATCACCGGGGGCAAACTACCTGCCCTCCAGGACAACTACAGCACACGATGTCACTGGAAGGCCAAAAATATCAAGGACAACAACCACCTGAGCCGCTGCTTATGCACCCCGCTAACATCCAGAAGGCAAGATGGCATCGCAGTGCAGACGTGGTTTGTTGTCCTCTCGTTTACTTTCATATTTTTGGTCTTTTAGGTTATATTCCAATTTGTTTTTCAATATCTTTTTCCATTTTTAAAATAAACATACCTTCCGGTAACCCGCCTCACTCAATGTGACACGGATCCGCAATTTCTTTAGAACCTATAGCCAAAACATTCATCAGAAGGTTGCCAGCTAATTAGTTAAGTTACTAGCCATTTAGTCACTGTTAGCCACTGCTAGCGGCCTTTACCCTCTGCTCAGGCACCAGCTGTTTTTTTAGCCTGGATAATACCTGCCAGCCTCGGACTGTTTTTCTCCACTACAACGCCAGATTTCTGCCATAAACCCTGGACCATTGATCATCACAGCTAGCTGCCACTGAGTGACCCAGCCCCGAAGTTAGCCCTGAGCCAGACTCATCTCCCGGCTAGCAAACAAAATTACCACAACTACAATACCTCTTTCGCCAGGTCCCTTCGTACCACCACGACTGGTCCGCAGATGTAATTTCATCAGCTGTGCCTTCAACCGACCTTTGCTGGACGACGGCGCAGATGCTTCTATTTACCCCGGACCTCTAACTTTAAACGCCGTTGCTCCCGCGTACTAGCGTAGTAACGACCTAGCGTTCCCCTATTTCATCTCTTGCTCTACACTGGACCCTATGATTACTTTGCTACATAGCTGATGCCTGCTGGACTGTTAATTTATCACGGTACTCTACATTGTTTACCTTTGTTTCTGTCGGCCCTAGCCCCGAGCTCAGGCCCTGTGTGTAGTTAACCGACCCTCTCTGCCCATTCATCGCCATTGAACCTGTTGTTGACTTAGCTGATTAGCTGTTGTCTTACCCGTTGACTTAGTTAGCTCTCCCAATCAACACCTGTGATTGCTTTATGCCTCGCTTTGTCTCAAATGTCAATATGCCTTGTATACTGTTTAGGATAATTATCATTGTTTTAGTTTACTGCAGAGCCCCTAGTCCCACTGCATATGCCTTAGATACCTCCTTTGTCCCACCTCCCACACACGCGGTGACCTCACCCAGTATAACCAGCATGTCCAGAGATGCAACCGCTCTTATCACTCAATGCCTGGGTTTACCTCCACTGTACCTGTACCCCACCATACCCCTGTCTGCACATTTTGCCCTGAATCTATTCTACCACGCCCAGAAATCTGCTCCTTTAATTCTGTCCCCAACGCACTAGACAACCAGTTTTGCTAGCCTTTAGCCGTACCCTCACCCTACTCCTCTGTTCCTCGGGTGATGTGGAGGCTAATCCAGGGCCCTGCGTGTCCCCAGGCACTAATGTAATCGAAAACATTGGTTTCATGCATGTTACATCAGAAACCTCCTCCCTAACTTTGTTTTACTTACTGCTTTTGCACACTCCGCCAACCCTGATGTCCTTGCCATGTCTGAATCCTGGTTCAGGAAGGCCACCAAAAATTCAGACTTCCATACCCAACTACAACATTTTCTGTCAAGATTGCAACTCCTCCCCCTTTGGGAGTTCTATCTACTGCAGAGATGGCTTGCAAAGTTCTGTCATACTTTCCAGGTCTATGCTCAAACAGTTTGCACCTCTAATTGAAAAAATGACTCTCCAGAAATAAGTCTCGCTCTTGCTGCCTGTTATAGACCCACCTCAGCTCCCAGCTTTGCCCTGGACACCATATGTGAATTGATTGCCCCCATCTGTCTTCAGAGTTTATTCGTTCTGACCTTAAATGCTTAACACCCCAGTAGTCCTACAATCTAAGCTAGATACCCTAATCTCACACACATTATCAAGGAAACCACCAGGTAGAACCCTAAATCTGAAAACATGGGCACCCTCATAGATATTATCCTGACCAACTTGCCCTCCAAATACACCTATGCAGTTTTCAATCAGGATGTCAGCGGTCATTGCCTGCAAAACGAAAATGCTTTGACACTAAAGTCCATGGAGAACAAGAGCACCTCCTCCCAGCTTCCCACTGCACCGAGGCTAGGCGGCACGGTCACCACCGATAAATCCATGATAATCAATTTCAATAAGCATTTCTCTACGGCTGGCCATGCTTTCCTCTTGGCTACGCCAACCGCTCTGCAACTCCTATTACCAGTCTGTTCAACCTCTCTTTTTCTCCGAGATCCCTAAAGATTGGAAAGCTGCTGCGGTCATCCCCCTCTTCAAAGGGTGAGACACTAGACCCAAACTGTTAGACCTATCATCCTGCCCTGCCTTTCTAAAGTCTTTGAAAGCCAAGTTAATAAACAGATCACTGACCATTTGGAATCCCTCCATCTTCTCCGCTGTGCAATCCGGTTTCTGAACTGGTTGCGGGTGCACCTCAGCCATGCTCAAGGTCCTAAACTAAATCATAACCGCCATTGATAAAAGACTGTACTGTGCAGCTGTGTTCATCGTCCTGGCCAAGGCATTCAACTGTCAAAGTATTCTTATCGGCAGACTCAATAGCCTTGGTTTCTCAAATGACTGCCGCGCCTGGTTCACCAACTACTTCGCAGACAGTTCAGAACTCTGGCAGTCTATGGGGGTACCACAGGGTTCAATTCTCGGGCCGACTCTTCTGTATATAATCAATGATGTTGCTCTTGCTGTGGGTGACACCCTGTTCCACCTCTACGCAGACTACACATCTGGCCCTTCTTTGGACACTAAACTAACCTCCAAATGAGCTTCAATGCCATACAACACTCTTTCTGTGGCCTCCAACTGCTCTTAAATGCTAGCAACACCAAATGCATGCTTTTAAACCGTTTGATGCCTGCACCCGCCCGCCTGACTAGCATCACTACTCTGGACAGTTCAGACTTAAACTGGAGACTTACATTTCCCTCACTAAATTTAAACATCAGTTAACTGATTGCTGCAGCTGTACATAGTCCATCTGTAAATAGCCCATCCAATCTACCTACCTCATCCCCATATTGTTTTTATTTACTTTGCTGCTCTTTTGCACACCAGTATCACTACTTGCACACCATCTGCTAATCTATCACTCCAGTGTTAATCTGCTAAATTATAATTACTTTGCTACTATGGCCTATTTATTGCCTTACCACCTCATGCCATTTGCACACTGTATATAGACTTTTTTCTTGTTTATTCCATTTCATTCCACCCTGTTTCTGTCGCACTGCTTTGCTTTATCTTTGGCAGGTCGCAGTTGTAAATGAGATCTTGTTCTCAACTAGCTTACGTGGTTAAATAAAGGTGAAATACATTTTTCAAAAGGTCAGTATAGGTGCATCAAAGCTGGGACCGAGACTGAAACAGCTTCCATCAAGACTGTTAAACAGCAATTACTAGCACAGAAAGGCTACTGCCTACATACATACTCAAAATAATTGGCCACTTTATTAAATGGATCACTAGTCACTTTAATGTTTACATTATCTTGCATTACTCTTCTCATGTGTATATATTGTATTTTATACCATCTACTGAATCTTGCCTATGCTGCTCTGCATCGCTCATCCGTATTTTTATAATTACGTATTCTTATTCCACACATTTACTTCGTCTTAGGTATTACTGCATTGTCGGAACTAGAAGCACAAGCATTTTGCTACAGTTGCGTTAACATCTTCCTTTAAAGAAAACCCTCTGATAGCTGTCTAACTTTTTATCCACAGTATAGCAGGGGTTGTAAAGCATAATACAAGTTTATCCAGCAGCGGACTGTGGTCGATAATGTCAAAAGCTGCACAGAAGTCTAACAAAATAGCACCCACAATGTTTTCATACGTTTCTCAGCCAATCAGTCATTTTTGTAAGTGGCATGTATGTTGTATGCCTTTCTCTACAAGCATGTACATTTCTTTACTGTAAAATAGCATAGTAAACTTTTGATTGCCTTGATACAAAGGTTTGTTAACAGGCTATTTGAGCCAGTAAAGGGGGCTTTACTTTTGCTTCCCTCTAGGAATGAGGGCTCACTATCTTGTAGGCTTAGAATGAAGATATGGCAAATAGGAGTGGCAATATCGTCCAGTTATCCTCAGTTTCCATCCAAATTGTATTGGTCACATACACTTTCACATATTTAGCAGGTGTTGCGGGTGTAGAGAAATGCTTGTGTTCCTAGCTCCAGCACTGCAGTAATATCTAACAATTCACAACTGTACACACAGATCTGAAAGAAAAAATAATAGAATTAAGACCTATATGAATACTAGAATGAGCAACGTTGGAGTCCGGAGTGTAAATATGGGTGGTTAGAAGGGGCTGTATGAGACAGTATGTGGATATACTAAATATTTTATCTGTAGAATAGTGTGTGTATACAGCAATAGGTCAACAGGATGGCATGGATTAAAATGCAGTATATACATATGAAATGAGTACAACAGTATGTGAACATTAAAGTGATCAGTTCCATTACCAGGGATTCCATGTCTATGTACAAAAAGCCTCTGTAGGGTTGAGTAAGTGGGTGGTGACAATGACTGAGTTCAGGGCAGGGTACTGGTTGGAGGCTGGCTAGTGATGGCTTTTTAAGCGTAATGGCTTTGATGTTTTTCAGTCTCTTGGGCCCAGCTTTGATGAACCTGTACTGACCTCGCCTTCTGGATGATTGCTGGGTGAACAGGCCGTGGCTCGGGTGGTTGTCCTTGATGCTCTTTTCTGGCCTTCCTGTGATGTCGGGTGCTGTAGGTGTCCTGGAGGTCAGGTAGTTAGCCCACTGATGCTTTGGGCAGACCGCACCACCCTCTGGAGAGCCCTGCTGTTGTGGGCGGTATAGTTGCAGTACCAGGCAGTGATACAGCCCGACAGGATGCTCTCGATTGCGCAGCTGTAAAAGTTTGTTTTAGGTGACAAGCCAAATTTCTTCAGCCTCCTGAGGTTGAAGAGGAGCTGATGCGCCTTCACCACACTGTGGACCATTTCAGTTTGTCAGTGTGTACACTGAGGAACTTTAAGCCTTTCACCTTCTCCACTGCTGCCCGTTGATGTGGATGGGGGAGTGCTATATCTGAAGTCCACCATCGTCTCCTTGACGTTGAGAGGTTCTTTTCCTGGCACCACTTCACCAGGACCTTCACCTCCTCCCTGTAGGCTGTCTTTTGTTGGTAATCAGGCCTACTACTGTTGTCTGCAAACTTGATGATTACGTTGAAGGTGTGAGTGGCCATGCAGTCATGGCTGAGCAGAGTACAGGAGGGGTCCCCTGTGTTGAGGATCAGTGTTGTCCTACCTTCAACACCTGGGGGTGGTCTGTCAGCAAGTCCAGGACCCGTTTGCACTGGGTGGGGTTTAGACTCAGGGCCCCGAGCTTAATGAGCTTAGAGGATAAGCTGAACCCCACCCTGGACTTGCTGACGGACCAACATCCTATGATGTTGAAGGCTGAGCTGTCATCAATGAATCGCATTTTTACATAAAATACCAGCTTAAAAGTCAATTGTGTTGTGACAATGGTAGGGGTGGTATACAGAAGATAGCCTATTTGGTAAAAGATCAAGTCCATATTATGGCAAGAACAGCTCAAATAAGCAAAGCGAAACAACAGTCTGTTACTTTAAGACATGGTCAGTCAATCTGGGAAATGTCAAGTATTTAGCACAATAGGAAAGGAAGACCCAGAGTTACCTATGCTGCAGAGGATAAGTTCATTAGTTACCAGCCTCAGATATTGCAGTCCAAAGAAATGCTTCAGAGTTCAATTAACAGACCTAGCTCAACATCAACTGTTCAGAGGACACTGCATGAATCAGGCCTTCATGTACAAATTGCTGCAAAGAAACCGCTAAACGACACCAATAAGAATGAGATTTGATTGTGCCAAGCAAAACGAGCAATGGACATTAGTGGTGGAATTTTGTCCTTTAGTCGGAGTCCAAATTTGAGATTTTTGGTTCCAACCGCTGTGTCTGAGACAGTAGGTGAACAGATTTTCTCCACGTGTAGACAATTTCGCTACACTCGCATTAACATCTGCTAATCATGTGTGTATGACAAATACAATTTGATTTGTTTTTTCCCCACCCTGAAGCATGGAGGTGTGATGTGGGGGTGCTTTGCAGCTGACAATTATTTAGAAAGGGCTATTTTCCCAAGGAGAGTGATGGTGTGCTGCATCAGATGACCCGGCCTCCACACTCACCCAACCTCAACCCAATTGAGATGGTTTGGGATGGGATGGACCTCAGTGCTCGGCATATGTGGGAACTCCAAGACTGTTGGAAAATCATTCCTCATGAAGCTGGTTGAGTGAATACCAAGAGTGTGCAAAGTTGTCAAGGTAAAGGGTGACTACTTTGAAGAATCTAATGTAAAATGCTTGGGGGTTACAACCGTTTTGATGGATTCTCTATTATTCTACAATGTAGAAAATAGTAAAGAAGAAATACCCTTGAATGAGTAGGTGTCCCAACTTTTGACTGGTACTGGAAGTATTCCTCTTGTCCAGATTGGACATGGCCATTTGCAGTGTGACGATTGCATCATCTTTTGGGACTGTATGCAAATTGAGGTGGGTCTAGGGTGTCAGGTATGGTGGAGGTGAGTGCTACGGGGTGATAGTCATTTAGTTACCTTTTTGTTTTCTTGGGTACAGGAACATCATCTTGAATTAAATGGGGACAGCAGACTGGGCTAAGGAGAGATTTAATATATCCGTAAACACTCCAGCCAGTTGGTCTCTGAGGATGTGGCTAGGGATGTCAGGGCTGCCAGCCATGCGAGGGTTAACACGCTTCAATGTCTTACTCACGTCGGCCACGGAGAATGAGAGCCAACAGTCCCTGAGGCCTGCGTCAGTGGTGCCATGTTATCCTCAGAGGGTGAAGGTGTTTAACTTGTCCTGGAGCAAGACGTCGGTGTCCGACGTGGCTGGTTTTCCCTTTGTAATCCGTGATTGTCTGGAGTCCATGCTACATGTCTGAGTTGAATAGGGACGCCACTGTCTCTGTACTGATGTTTTGCCTGTGGTTGCCTCACGTAGGGCATAACTAAACTGTTTGTATTCTGCCATATTCACAGTGTCAAACTTTACTTTTTATCTGATCAACTAACTGTTTAATTGTTACTGAATTGAATTAATCATGTAACTATTAACTCATTGGGATTTGGGGCACCACGAGCTGTTTAAAGAGTTACCATCTCCCGATATACTCTAAATGTCTTTACTATCACATCCATAAATGGTCAACCTTTAAAATCATAATCTCGTATCATATCATCATTCTGAAAAGTCATAACCTCCTGCATCTGCAAAAGCCTTATGATTCAGTGCTACACAAATTGGTTTATTTAATAATAGCTAACTAAATGGTTACACAGGATATACATACACACTTCAAACATTAGAAACAGGTCCCTAGCGGACTGACAATGATATGGTGGCTTCTTAGAAAAGACATGGAGGGCAAGAGGTAGAGACATAATACTTTGGTACATTTAGAAACTACTCTCACAGTAATGTACTTTGCACACGAACCACCGTCTGTTTGGAGTAAAATCATGAATGTATTTGGTTCTTAGTGTATTTCTCTTACAGGGCCTTGGAAAGGGGTTGGTTGGGCCTTTCCAAGGCACACTTGTAACGCTCTGATTGTCCAAAAGGGGTCCCCATCCATCTGTTCTTCCATTCGCTCTGGAAAATGAGTCATTGAAGATAAGCTAGCCAGCCGTGTCAATGGTTACTAGTGGGGTGTTGAGTAGTAGAATGGTCTCACTTAAATTCACTTTTCTAGATACTTAGGGCAGCTAATCAGCTGTAACAGTGATTTGTCCGGGAGGTGAGCTTCTCGCCTCTACCTCGTTGAGATTTCAGAGTTCAAACCACTTTAGACGTTAGCTGCAGCGCGCCGCCTTTCTGGTCTAGGTTAATTAAACATTTTATACAGTTCTTCAAAAGGGACAGTTCATGAGGCTGACATGCCATCTGACCTTTATTAAGGGGGCGGTGCCTAGTTTTACAAAGTTGTAGAAAAGTTTCTAAGAGGAAATTGATCAAATCAAATCAAATTTATTTATATAGCCCTTCGTACATCAGCTGATATCTCAAAGTGCTGTACAGAAACCCAGCCTAAAACCCCAAACAGCAAGCAATGCAGGTGTAGAAGCACTTTTTTCCAGAAAAGTTCTGTCGTTTCTGACCACCCCCTCCGCGTGGCCCTCCACGATCACATTATCAACAAACACTGTTCATATTTTACACAACTTAAGAGGATGGACACTTTACACAGTGTGTATACGTTTCAAGTCACAGTATTTCCTCTATTTTTAATGGCATCACAAAATGAGCCAATGTGACTCACCACCTGGATTTGGTCTTATGTAGCAATGTGATTGTTTTTGGAAAGTAATTCTGCTTTGAAAGTTGTAAACTCAACTTGTAAACCCACTTGAGAAAATGGTCTTTGAATGTTTTGGTACCTAGTGAAAGGCTCTGTCTACACCATTCAGCATCGTTCACATCCTCTTATGCTTTATCCCCACCCATCCCGTTTTGCTCTTGGAGCGCACATTTGACTCTCTGGCCGATTTGTTTACCTCTGGATAACATAAACAGCCTAAACCGCTCTGCTGGCAACGTTTACTGACCGCAGCCATATTCAATGGATGCTGTAGACTCGTCACATAACGTAAGCTAACGAGGCAGCCAGCTAACATTAGCTAGTTAAACAACAATGAACGAAGTGGCAGCAATGCCACAGTGCTGGGGGCTAACCAACCATTTCCAATGTTAGCTAGCTAACATTAGGCTCTAACTAGAAAAGCAAACGGCTCTGGGAAACAAGTAATGCCAGCCAACATTAGCTAGCTAACAGTCCACTTTATCTTGAAATGAAACAACTTTGTCGGAATTAGAAAGCTAGCTATATTCGGATACATGTTATCTTACCTGTATACATCAACATGCATCATGGACGCGTCTCCCTGTCAGGAATGCAATACCACGGTTTCCCTTAGTTTGAAGATGTAATCTTAAGATTGGTATTTTCTACGTCTCCTTAGCTATCATACTCTAATTCCACTGATTTCAAAACGTGATCCTCCAAAAAATGGAGAGCAACACTTATGCAGCCCCACTACTTAAAAAAAAGCTGCATTAAACAGGATTACCAAGTCTGATGAGCTCAAATAGATAGTCTTCAATATGGCAGACAAATCTGAATGCCTCTCTTGGCATGTCCAGCCCACTCATCTCAGCGAATCATGGCTAATGGGAAGGTTGCTAGTGTTTTGTGGCTTAACCAATAAGGCTCCTAATTTAACCATTTTAATCGTACGAAAGTTCATGTTCGAATGCAATTACTTCCCAAAGAGATTTGTTCAAATATCTCTCCTGTGAAGTCGTGACTTGCGACATATGCCTAGTTTCCTGAATCGGGTCACAAATGACATTCTTTAGATCGCCTCTGACCATTCCCCACATTCTATGTTAAAAATATTGTGACAGTATTTGCTTTAGAACGTGTTAGTTTCAGCGGGCGAATGTCTGTAACAAAGGCATATTCCTGTGTGAATTTGGAGGGAGATGGCTGAAAGTTCATGTACTTGATTTACATCAGGGTGTTAGCTGTCACCCCCCCCCACCAGTTCCCCTCTCCCCCCCTGCGACTGAAAGGGGGTCTGGCTGAAGTTATTTATTGCCAAGCTGATCTGACCTATTTGGATCCTTCCAGGACAGTCATGACTCCAGTCACCTTTGCCCGTGGTTAAATGCGGTGGTTCGCACATTCAGTTTTGTGCAACTGCTGCCATCTATCCACAGTTTCTGGACTGGGTAGGTTTTAATAGTGAGTGAGAACATACCCAATACACTTCCTGATGAACCTGGTCAGTATAATAATCAATGTTATTCTGAGGCAACCCGGAACATATCCCAGTCCGCTTGATCAAAACAATCTTGAAGCTTGGATTCCGATTGGTCAGACCAGGGTTGAATTGACCTGCAAGACCACTTGTACTTCCTGTTTGAGTTTCTGCCTATAGGAAGGGAAAATCTGAATGGAGTTTTGAGATGACTTGCCGAACGGAGGTCGGGGGAGGGCCTTGCAGGCATCCCAGAAGGGAGAGTAATAGTGGCCGAGAGTTTTTGAAGAGCGAGTACTACAGGCAATGTGTTAGAACTTTGGTAGCATTTTCCTCAGACCTGCTTTTTTACTATAAATAGCTACTATAAATACGGCCTCAGGATATGTGGTTTCCAGTTTGCACAAAGTCCAGTGTAGTTAATTGAGGGCCGTCGTATCTGCTCGAGGGGGAACATATACACTGTGACTATAACCAAAGAGAATTCTCTTGATGGTATATGGTCGGCATTTGATTCTAGGTCGGGTGAATTAATGTACCTGGACTCACACCATGTGTGTCATGATTAACTACTCATCAGTCTCATCTTCCCGGAGAATTCTTTATTCCTGTCTGTGCGATGTATTGAGAACTTTTTTTGTTGTCAAATGCAGCATCTGGTTGCTCCTAATTACAGACCAGACCAGCAAATATTATTTACGTCATAGGAATCAATACAAATGTTTTTGTATGCCCTCTTATACACACTATTAGGCCCAGCCTTTGGAAATTAAGCTTTCCTAGATATAGCTACCATATTGTGGTCACTACATCCAATGGATTTGGAATGAAAACAACATGTATTGATCACATCTTCACTTATGCTTCAGAAATCTGCTTTAATGCATTAAAGCAGATTTCTGAAGCATAAATGAAGATGTGATCAATACATGTTTTCATTCCTGTGCTGTATATCTCCTGTGCTGTATATATCTGTATATCTAGGTTTACTGAACCTGAACCAGTTTGTTTGCAGGCACTAGTGTGAAGCTTTTTCTTGACTGGGCAGCTTAATGAAAGCCAGTCAATATTTAGGTCACCCAGAGAATACACCTGTGATAACATATCAAGCATTTTACATGTTATCCAGATACTGGCTGATAACACTTGGTCTATAGCAGCTTCCCACCAGAATGGTCTTTAGGTGGAGGTAAACCAGTAGCCTCATTACTTCAACAGTATTTAACATGAGATCCCCTCAACTTTATAGGAATGTGGTTCTGAATATAGACCGCAACACCGCCCCATTGGCATTTGTCTTTTCGGTAGATGTTATAACCAGGGATTTCTGCTGTATCATCAACGGTATTATCTTAGTGAGTTTCAGATGGTCAGAATATGAATGTCATCTGTTACTAGCAAGTTATCAGTTTCATGAACCCTTGTTTCTTTGGCTACATATGTAAATGTGGGCTATTTATAAGCTGAACTTATGTCAATGTAGAGCATCTTCCGTTTCCAGAAGTTGTCAGTGATCTATTAAAGTTATTCCAACAGAGCTACAGGAATGTTTTAGCTAAATGTAATGCCTGTAGACTGCTGAATCTTTCACACCCGCAGCCCAACGATGACCCCCACCACACCCTAGCTACACACCTTAGACCATGCCACACAACACGCCTTAACCCTAGTCACTTGCCCTAGACAATGCCACAAGCCCTAAGCCCCCATGGACCGGTGAGTTAAAACAAAACCCAACTTGTTGGCCTACAGAAGTGTGGCTGACATGTGGTCCTTCTGTCTCCTACAGAGGTGCATCTGTGCTGCAGGCTTCCGGCTCCAGGCTAACGGTTTGTCCTGTGTGGATGTTGACGAGTGTAATGAGGTCCTACCACCTGTCTGCAGCCACACCTGCCTTAACACCCGCAGCTCCTTCCTGTGTCGCTGTCACCATGGATATCTGCTGGAACCAAATGGTCACAGCTGCAAGACCCAAGGTACTCCAAACGTGTCTTTGCTTGAACGTAATTAATACATTGTTTTAGTGAAATATTTACTTTGTCACAAGCCAATAAAGAAAGGAAATGCAAAAGCTATTTTGACCTATGCAGAAACTAGACTTTTCAGAATAAATGGCTTAACTACTGCTAGAATACTGAAGCTTAATTCATCTACTATACCTCCACAACCGATGTACTCCCATTGGATGGGTTGATTAGGATTCAAACATTTTCAAACAGCCTAATACATACTCTTAGAGTAGGTTTACCCCATTAATGTACCTGGACATGTAAACATATTTTTTCATGTTAGACATCATTCCACTCACTTAAACATTATGGGGAGGTTTTCCCAGACACAGATTAAGCCTAGTCTTGGACTAAAAAGCAAGGTCAATGGAAAATATCCAGCCAATATAATTTCTAGTCTGGGACCAAGTGAAATCTGTCTGCGAAACCACTCCTTAACCCTACATTTAATCAAGACTAATACATAAACCGACTCAGATGGGAAATGGACAAGGTAGTTGACAGCGTTTTAACATATTTTGAAGCAATACATGGTTAATATTCCCGTTCATTTTTATTTAACTAGGTAAGTAAAAGTTATAAACTATGCAGTAATGGAATCTTATATGTTGTCTTAAGACTGTTACGCTATGCTCTTTAGACATTTACAAGTTATAGTATTTAAAGTAGAGGTGGCACCACAGACCCTAAACGTGGTGTGGCAAAATTCATACCTGTCTTTTCTGGGGCCTGGAGTTTATCCTGATCGCAATCACCTGGTTGGGTGAAACTCTGGATCCTTTTCGTAGGCTGAGACCAGGTCCAATGCTAACTTTGTTTCTCACTGACATGACCAGTTGGTAAAAAATCAACTGACCCTAACAGAATTTTCTGGACATGGTGTAGTTTTTAAAATCTTTGGTCATGCAGGGCCCTATGGGTTACCCTGCTGTCTCTCTGCGGGGCCCTATGGGTTACCCTGCTGTCTCTCTGCGGGGCCCTATGGGTTACCCTGCTGTCTCTCTGCGGGGCCCTATGGGTTACCCTTCTGTCTCTCTGCGGGGCCCTATGGGTTACCCTGCTGTCTCTCTGCGGGGCCCTATGGGTTACCCTGCTGTCTCTCTGCGGGGCCCTATGGGTTACCCTGCTGTCTCTCTGCGGGGCCCTATGGGTTACCCTGCTGTCTCTCTGCGGGGCCCTATGGGTTACCCTGCTGTCTCTCTGCGGGGCCCTATGGGTTACCCTGCTGTCTCTCTGCGGGGCCCTATGGGTTACCCTGCTGTCTGTCTATATTCGCTGCAGCTGTACACAGTCAATCTGTAAATAGCCCATCCAATCTCCCTACCTCATCCCCATATTGTTTTTATTTACTTTGCTGCTCTTTTGCACACCAGTATCACTACTTCCACACCATCTGCTCATCTATCACTCCAGTGTTAATCTGCTAAATTGTAATTACTTTGCTACTATGGCCTATTTATTGCCTTACCACCTCATTCCATTTGCACACTGTGTATATATACTTTTTTTTCTTGTTTATTCCATTTCTTGCCACTGTTTCTGTCACACTGCTTTGCTTTATCTTTGGCACGTCGCAGTTGTAAATGAGAACTTGTTCTCAGCAGGCTTACCTGGTGAAATATAAAAATAATTTTAAAAATTCAGATTAACAGACTGTTGGGGTCATGCAGGCCCTAAAAGGTTGGCATGCTTTCTCTGTTGCTATTAATTTTATAGGCTATATTTATAATACATTAATAATTAGTTGGGTGCTTATATCTGTCCTATTATGTGTGTATTAACATGCATGTGTGTATTGAAAATGTATTTATTGTCTATCCCAACTCTCTGTGACACCCCTCGGGGTCAGCTATGGTCTGCCGTTAACGGCAAACCTGGAGTAATTAGGGTTAGTGTGTTGCTCAAGGGCACGTCAACAAATGTTTCGGCTCGCGGATTCAAACAAGGAACCTTTCAGGTTACTGACCGAATGCTCTCATCGCTAGGCTACCTGCTGCCACCTTTAGTTATTATGAAGCTGCTTAATAGAATTTAACAAGTTATTACTGTAAGAATTTCACTGCGTTAATTGCATACATTATGTTTCTATAGAATGTCATGCCAAAAGTTATATCGACCTACCGACAGTAGCCAGAATATTGCTTGCATGTTCACTATTGAAGGCCAACTTTTGTACACTGAACAAAAATTATAAATGCAACAATTTGAAATATTTTACTTGGGTACAGTTGATGAGGAAATTCAAATATGCATCTGTTGGTCACAGATACCTTAAGGTAGGGGTGTGGATCAGAAAACCAGTTTATCTAGTGTGAACGCCATTTGCCTCATGCAGCGCTACACATCTTCGCATATGGTTGATCAGGCGGTTGATTGTGGCCTGTGGAATGTTCTCTCGCTTGAATGGCTGTGCGAAGTTGATTGATATTGGCAGGACCTGGAACACGCTGTCGTACACCGATACAGAGCATCCCAAACATGCTCAATGGGTGACATGCCTGAGTATGCAGATCTCTAAAACAATGTAGGTAGTTTATGGTAGAGTAACGTTAAATTCTCTGGCTACAGTTCTGGTGGACATTTCGGCATTCAGCATACCAATTGTAAGCCTCAACTTGATGTGACAACTAAACATTTTAGTAGGATTTTATTGTCCCCAGCACAAGGTTCTCCTTTGTAATAATCAAGCTTTTTAATCAGCTTCATGATATGGATTATCTTGGCAAAGGAGAAATGTGACTTACTGGCTCAAATCACTCTAATGTAGCAGAATTTTAAATTGTGTAATTTTTACAATGGATAAAAGTGTTCCCTGAGCTACAAAATGCTATCATACACAGCAGTTGAGGAACAATGGAAAGTAATACTGCTTTGAAAGTTGTAAACTCACTATAGAAAATGGCCTTTGAATGTTTTGGTACTACCTCTGGAGAGCCCTTTGTCTAAACCCATTCAGCATCATTCACACCCTCTTAAGCTTTTAACCCACCCAGCTCTTTAAGGGTTAATTTGAGTGTTCTGTACTAACTTCAGTCAAGCACCCCTGTAAAGACCTTTATACACTGATTCAAAATGGCTATTGATAACATGTGTATTTTGTGGTTGTGACCCAGACTCTTGACCCTTTTATTTTGGGACTATTCTCATTTCAGATTTCAGTGAAATAGATAAACTAATGTTAATTTAGAAGACGCTGATATTTTTAAATTGCATATTTTTAATGGCAAATTCTTTATCCTAAAATAGAGTGGGGGGAGAACAAACCCCTCTTCTCATTGTTTAAGAGAATTAAAATATTATTTTGAAATTATCAATAAGTGTAAAAGCAATGTGAATTGAAAATGTATCTCTGTACTCCTAATATATATTCCTGGTTTAGTATGTTTTACCCTCGTGTCCCCTAGCTTCAAAATTTTAATTTTTGGAGAAATAATGTTCCCAAAGTAAACGGCCTATTTCTCAGGACCAGATGCTAGAATATGCATATAATTGACAGCTTAGGATAGAAAACACAAGTTTCCAAAACTGTAAAAAATATTGTCTGAGTATAACAGAACTGATATTGCAGGCGAAAGCCTGAAATCCAATCCGGAAGCAACCGCTGCTTAGCATAGCGCAACAGTAAAAAAATATTACTAGAAAGTATTCAAATTCATGAAATCACAAGTGAAATATATTGAAACCCAGCTTAGCCTTTTGTTAATCACCCTGTCATCTCAGATTTTGAAAGTATGCTTTACAGCCAAAGCAAGAAGCATTTCTGTAAGTTTATCGATAGCCTAGCATAGCATTATGCCTAGCTAGCAGCAGGCAACCTGGTCACAAATCAGAAAAGCAATCAAATTAAATCGTTTACCTTTGTGCTTCGGATGTTTTCACTCAGACTCCCAGTTAGATAGCAAATGTTCCTATTTTCCAAAAATATTATTTTTGTAGCCGAAATAACTCCGTTAGTTCTTCACATTTGGCTGAGAATTCGACCAGAAATTGCGGTCACGACAACTCCGAAAAATATTCCAAATTAGCTCCATAATATCGACAAACATGGCAA
The DNA here is from genome assembly GCF_018296145.1 of Oncorhynchus tshawytscha. Classification (NCBI taxonomy): domain Eukaryota; kingdom Metazoa; phylum Chordata; class Actinopteri; order Salmoniformes; family Salmonidae; genus Oncorhynchus; species Oncorhynchus tshawytscha. Next base: position 25,274 of record NW_024609413.1, on the reverse strand, counting down.
ATGTACTTTATAATCAATCCTCAAGGTGTTTTTCAAATATCCATTCGATAATATATCAACCGGGACAGGTGGCTTCTTAGTAGGAAAGAGAAACAATGGCCGCATTTGTCTTTTACGCACAAAACACTGACTCCAGCTGACCACTGACGCAATGTTGACGTTCAGGCTCATTTCACAAAATAAAAGCCTGAAACTATGTATTGTGACACTAGACACATTAGGGAAGCCATAGAAAAAGGAATCTGGTTGATATCTCATTCACTGCTCAATAGGGACGTATAGGAATGCAGAGCTTACTAAATAAGAGTCCCTTCCTGATTGGATTTTTCTCCAGGCTTTCACCTGCAATATTAGTTCTGTTATACTCAGACAATATTTGTACAGTTTTGGAAACTTTAGTGTTTCTATCCTAAGCTGTCAATTATATGCATATTCTCACATCTTGTCCTGACAAAATAGCCAGTTTACTTTATGGACGTTATTTTTCCAAAAATGAAAATAGTGCCCCCTAGATTCAACAAGTTAAGCTATAACTTGTCAAGCAAATGGCTCTGACCCGAATAATATTTGTGTTGCTGGTTAAGGTATTGTAAGTATTTCACGAAGGACTACAACACGTTAAAATGGCCCTCCTGTAAAGTTGTGGATTGACATATTCCTAGTTTTCTGAAAGGGGTCACAATTGGGATTAGGTCTGGACTTTGGCTCGGCAAATTCCAAAACTTAAATTTGTTGCTTTTTAGCCATTTTCATGTAGATTTGACTGTTTTCTACCATTGTCTTGCTGCATGACAAATCACATTTTAAACATGGTTAGCAGATGTTGATGAGAGTATACCGAAATGCTTGTGCTTCTAGTTCCAACCGTGCAGTAATATCTAACATAGGGAGGAGACGGGCTGAAATCCCGTTAACGGAATCGATTTGACAATAGCCAGTGAAAGTGCAGGGTGCCAAATTAAATCTCATAAAAATTCATCAAATATACAAATATTATACACAATTTGAAAAATGTGTTAATCCCACCAGTCTGATTTGAAAAAGGCTTTACGACGAAAGCATACCATGCGATTGTTAGGTCAGCGCCAAGTCACAGAAACACAGCATTTTTCCAGCCAAAGAGGAGTCTCAAAAAGCAGAAATGGAGAAAATGAATCACTAACCTTTGATCTTCATCAGATGACACTCATAGGACTTCATGTTAAACAATACATGTATATTTTGTTCAATAAAGTTCATATTTCTATAAAAATCTGTTTACATTGGCGCGTTATGTTCAGTAAGGTTTTGCTTCCAAAACATCCAGTGATTTTTGCAGAGCCACATATATTTACAGAAATATGAATCATAGATGACTTATGTTCAGAAATCCACAGGCTCACGACATCGCAGACAAATTCCAAATAGTATCCGTAATGTCCACAAACATGTCAAATGTTTTTTATAATCAATCCTCAGGTTGGTTTTACAATATATAATCGATAATGTCAACCGGAATGTAGCTTCTTCCTTAGGCGAGAGAGAATATGGCTGTGCATGAGAAACTCTGCTGGCACCCAGCCATCCACTGACGAGATGGGTTCTTTATTGCTAATTTTTCAAAATAAAAGCCTGAACCTGTTTAGACTTTTCACAGCTTGAGGAAGCCATAGGAAAATTAATCTGGTTTATCCCTTTAAATGGAGGCAAGGCATCCAATGGAACAGAGCTTTCAGGAAAAACAGCACTTGTTGGATTTTCCTCAGGTTTTCGCCTGCAAAATCAGTTCTGTTAAACTCAGACAATATTTTGACAGTTTGGGAAACTTTAGTGTTTTCTATCCTAATCTGACAATTATATGCATATTCTAGCTTCTGTGCCTGAGTAGCAGACAGTGTAATTTGGGAAGGCTTTTCATTCAAAATGATAAATACTGCCCCCTACCCTAGTGAAGGTAATTTCACTTATTTAACCAGGGATGCCAGTTGAGAACAAGTTCTCATTTACAACTGCGACCTGGCCAAGAGAGCAAAGTAGTGCAACAAAATCAGTTACTCCTGAGGTTGAAGAGGCGCTGTTGCTCCCTCTGCTGTTCCCTGAAGTCAACGTTTCGTTGATGTTGAGTGTGAGGTTATTTTCCTGACGCCACACTCCGGGGGCCCTACCTCCTCCCTGTAGGCCATCTCATCATTGTTGGTAATCGAGCCTACCACTGGAGTGTTGTCTGCAAAATTGATGATTGAGTTGGTGGCGTGCATTGCCACGCAGTCATGGGTTAACAAGGGAGTACAGGAGAAAGCTGAGAACGCACACTTGTGGGGCCCCAGTGTTGAGGATCAGCGGGGTGGAGATGTTACCTACCCTCACCACCCTTCAGGAAGTCAAGGACCCAGTTGCACAGGACGGGATCCAGACCCAGGGTCTCTAGCTTAATGACGAGTTTGGAGGGTACTATGGTGTTAAATGCTGAGCTGTCGTCGATGAACAGCATTCTTACATAGGTATTCCTCTTGTCCAGATGGGTTAGGTCAGTGTGATTGTGATTGCTTCTTCTGTGGACCTATTGGGGCGGTAAGCAAATTGGAGTGGGTCTAGGGTGTCAGGTAGGGTGGAGGTGAAATGGTCCTTGACCTGTCTCAAAGCACTTCATGAGGGATCATTACATAGTCGAGAAGAACTACTGAATATAAGAGCAGCGTCAACTCGCCATCAGTACGACCAAGAATGACTTTCGCGAAGCGGATCCTGTGTTCTGCCTTTCACCCAGGACAACGGAATGGATCCCAGCCGGCGACCCAAAAAACAACTTTGTAAAAGAGGGAAACGAAGCGGTCTTCTGGTCAGACTCCGGAGACGGGCACATCGAGCACCACTCCATAGCATACTTCTCACCAATGTCCAGTCTCTTGACAAGGTTGATGAAATCCGAGCAAGGGTATCATTCCAGAGGGACATCAGAGACTAACGTTCTTTGCTTCACGGAAACATGGCTCACTCGAGAGACGCTATCGGAGTCGGTGCAGCCAGCTGGTTTCTCCACGCATCGTGCTTTGAGAGACTAGTCAAGGACCATATCACCTCCACCCTACCTGACACCCTAGACCCACTCCAATTTGCTTACCGCCCAAATAGGTCCACAGACGAAGCAATCGCAATCACACTGCACACTGCCCTAACCCATCTGGACAAGAGGAATACCTATGTGAGAATGCTGTTCATCGACTACAGCTCAGCATTTAACAACATAGTAACCTCCAAACTCGTCATCAAGCTCGAGACCCTGGGTCTCGACCCCGCCCTGTGCAACTGGGTACTGGACTTCCTGACGGGCTGCCCCCAGATGGTGAGGGTAGGTAACATCTCCACCCCGCTGATCCTCAACACTGGGGCCCCACAAGGGTGCGTTCTGAGCCCTCTCCTGTACTCCCTGTTCACCCACGACTCACACTCAACGTCAACAAAACTAAAAAGATGATTGTGGACTTCAGGAAACAGCAGAGGGAACACCCCCATATCCACATCGATGGGACAGTAGTGGAAAGGGTAGTACGTTTTTTAAGTTCCTCGGCGTACACATCAGACTAACTGAATTGGTCCACCCACACAGACAGCATCGTGAAGGAGGCACAGCAGCGCCTCTTCAACCTCAGGAGGCTGAAGAAATTCGGCTTGTCAAACTTCTACAGATGCACAATTGAGAGCATCCTGTCGGGCTGTATCACCGCCTGGTATGGCAACTGCTCCGCCCACAGCCGTAAGGCTCTCCAGAGGGTAGTAAGGTCTGCACAATGCATCACCGGGGGCAAACTACCTGCCCTCCAGGACACCTACACCATCCGATGTTACAGGAAGGCCATAAAGATCATCAAGGACAACAACCACCCGAGCCACTGCCTGTTCACCCCGCTATCATCTAGAAGGCGAGATCAGTACAGGTGCATCAAAGCTGGGACCGAGAGACTGAAAAACAGCTTCTATCTCAAGGCCATCAGACTGTTAAAACTACTTGCAACCACCACGTACCCCTAGGGGTACCAACCCCCCCCTGCTCAACTGACACAGTGGCGCACAGAACGCAAAAATATTATTAGAAATATTTAACCTCCACACATTAACAAGTCCAATAGCTCAAATGAAAGATAAACAACTTGTTTATCTAGCCAGCAAGTCAGATTTCTAAAATATTTTACTGCGAAAACATAGCACATATTTATGTCAAACCACCACCGAAGACACACCGAAGACCAAGCTAATTTCCATAGCCAAATTCAACAAAATATGCAATCACCAAACGCAGGATTAAAATAAAAATAATTTCACTAACCTTTTGAAATCTTCATCAGATGACAGTAATATAACATGTTACACAGTACATTTGTTTTTTTCAATAATATGCCTATATATCCATAAATCTGTTTACAATGACGGCATGTTCAAAAAAATGCTACTCAAATGTCCGGAGAATAGCTCCAGCATATGCCGTCAGCTAACATGGAATACACAACAAACTTAGACTAAATATGCATGTTCTACATATATATAGAAAGATACACTTCTAAATGCAATCGCTGTGTTACATTTTTAATGTTACAGATTTCGTTCACTAGGCTATAATATGAGTCGGCGCTCAGGAATTAGCATTTTGGCTCCTCTACTTCGGAGTCCACAGAAACTCATAATAAACACATAAATATTCCCTTACCTTTGCTGTTCTTCCATCAGAAGACCTGGAAGGGTTTATACTTACCAAAAACAGCTTTAGTTTGGAAGTCTGTCTTTCGGTGATCAAACACGACACATTTCGGTTGAAATGCAGCCAAAAAGTCAAGTGGGTGTGCACCAAAATTACATATGTCGACTAAACTTGTCAAACTATGTTCAGAACACAGCGTTAGCATGTTATCTAGCTTCATAGCAATTCTCAGGACGATCAGAAACACACGAGTCGTTTAATCAATCTTAGAACAAAGACATCACCCGAGCAGAGCGCGCATGAGAGTAACCTGTTTTCTCGCGTGACCGAAAGGTTTCGGCCCGCCAAAACCGAACAGAAACGATTCTCACAATGAGAAGCCCCATTGAAAGCAGACATCGCGCTGAAGAGAGAGAAACTGTTCCCAGGACTGTAAGTGCTTGGGAAGGGTGGGGGTGATGACGTCAAAGTTGGGCCAACTTTTATGATGACAAGAGAGGGTTTGGGAGAATGAGTGCCCTGAGTTCTGCTTTACATAGAGACAATTTAAACGGTTTTAGAAGCTTTAGAGTTTTCTATTCAATAATAATTTTTATATGCATATATTAGCAATTTTTGACAGATTTTTTCTGTTTACTATGGGCACGCAATCACCCCAAAGGGGGCAGTAATCAGCCCTATCTTTAACAGGTTTTAAACAGCCACCACTAACTTTGAGTGGCTGCTGCCAACACACTGACTCAACTCCAGCCACTTTAATAATGGGAATTGATGTGAATTGATGTAAAATATATCACTAGCCACTTTAAACAATGCTACTTAATATAATGTTTACATACCCTACGTTATTCATCTCATATGCATACGTATATACTGTACTCTATCATCTACTGCATCTTTATGTAATACATGTATCACTAGCCACTTTAAATATGCCACTTTGTTTACATACTCATCTCATATGTATATACTGTACTCGATACCATCTACTGCATCTTGCCTATGCCGCTCTGTACCATCACTCATTCATATATCTTTATGTACATATACTTTATCCCTTTACACTTGTGTGTATAAGGTAGTAGTTTTGGAATTGTTAGTTAGATTACTCGTTGGTTATTACTGCATTGTCAGAACTAGAAGCGCAAGCATTTCGCTACACTCACATTAACATCTGCTAACCATGTGTATGTGACATAAATTTGATGGAAATGAGTGTGATAGTCGTTCAGCTCCGGTACCTTAGCTTTCTTGGGAACAGGAACAATGGTGGCCCTCATGAAGCATGTGGGAACAGCCGACTCGGATAGAGATTGATTGAATACGTCCGTAAACACACCAGCCAGCTGGTCTGTGCATTCTCTGAGGACGTGGCTAGGGAAACCGTCTGGGATGGCAGACTTGCGAGGGTTAACACGTTTAAATGTTTTACTCACGTTGGCTGCGGTGACAGAGTCCACAGGTTTTGGTAGTGGGCTGTGTCAGTGGCACTATTGTCCTCAAAGCCAGCAAAGGAGTTGGTCTGGGAGCAAGACATCGGCGTCTGCGACTGGGCTGGTTTTCTTTTTGTTGTCCGTGATTGACTGTAGACCTTGCCACAGGTCTTGTCTGAGCCGTTGAATTACGACTCGACTGTCTCTATACTGACGCTTAGCTTGTTTGATTGCCTTGCGGCGGGAATAGCTACACTGTTTGTATTTGGTTATTTTTCCGGTCGCCTTGCCATAATTAACTTTCATATCAACTTGTGAACTTTCATATGCCTTTTATTACAGACTTTGTATGTTCTGTCAATACAAATACACTGCTCAAAAAAATAAAGGGAACACTTAAACAACACAATGTAACTCCAAGTCAATCACACTTCTGCGAAATCAAGCTGTCCACTTAGGAAGCAACACTGATTATAAATTTCACATGCTGTTGTGCAAATGGAATAGACAACAGGTGTAAATTATAGGCAATTAGCAAGACACCCCCAAAAAAGGAGTGGTTCTGCAGGTGGTGACCAGAGACAACTTCTCAGTTCCTATGCTTCCTGGCTGATGTTTTGGTCACTTCTGAATGCTGGGAGTGCTTTACTCTAGTGGTAGCATGAGACGGAGTCTACAACCCACACAAGTGGCTCAGGTAGTGCAGCTCATCCAGGATGGCACATCAATGCAAGCTGTGGCAAGAAAGTTTGCTGTGTCTGTCAGCGTGGTGTCCAGAGCATGGAGGCACTACCTGGAGACAGGCCAGTACATCAGGAGACGTGGAGGAGGCCGTAGGAGGGCAACAACCCAGCAGCAGGACCTCTGCCTTTGTGCAAGGAGGAGCAGGAGGAGCACTGCCAGACCCCTGCAAAATGACCTCCAGCAAGCCACAAATGTACATGTCTGCTCAAACGGTCAGAAACAGACTCCATGAAGGGCCCGACGTTTACAGGTGGGGGTTGTGCTTAACGCCCAACACCGTGCATGACGTTTGGTATTTGCCAGAGAACACCAAGATTGGCAAATTCGCCACTGGTGCCCTGTGCTGTGCAGCAACCTTCTCACTAGCTATGACGGGCTTTCTCTTATGAGTGGGCTGGAAATGTCGATTTCAGACCACTCGTCTGTGAGCGCATAACTGATGAATTTACCAACACTCAACACCCATTGAACATGGCCGGTGTCAGTAAACGTTGGCAATAAAACATATTTTTGCCAGCCGAACCAGCTGTGCTAGGGCGATTGAACTGGTCAGTGAGCTGTTCTCTAATTTGTGTCTGGAAGTAGCTCGTCAAGGTTGGCCAGTTGGCTTGGGTGTTTGACCGCTGTTAGGTCAGAACGCTCGGCTCAACCCTACTCATCGGCAAGAGCTTCCAATGTGTGCCCTGAACTTTCCGAGACCGAAATGCTCTGAATTTACAAACGGACAATCTGACACCGCTTTGAGGTTGCCAACGCCCAGTTTACATTTACAAGCACACTCATAGTATAAACTGACTTTTATTCTTCATCTTTGGTTGTTTAGTACATTGCCTCACATGTGAATCCTTAGATGGGTGGGGCTTAAGCTTAAAAGGGTGTGAACGATGCTGAATGTGTGTTGACGAGCTCTCAGTAGGTACCAAATATTCAAGGGCCATTTTCTCAAATGTGAGGTTACAAGTTTATCAACTTTCAAAGCAGAATTACTTTCGCGTTCAACTATTGTATGATATACCATATTCTAGCTCTGTCTACTCTCATCCAATGTAAAAAATAAAAACCTTTTCAAATGTTGCTACATAAGACCGAATCAAGCCAGTTGGTCTCAAATGTTCGAATGCTTTTTACTCCTAAATGGATTCTAAGTATATCAACTTTTTAAAGAAGCATTACTTCCTGTTGTTTCCTCCAACTATGGTGTATGATATGCCATTTTGAAGCTCTGAGTACTTTTATCAAATGTTAAAACACCAATTCAAATTTTTGGTACATAAGACTGAAAAAAGATGATGGGTCACAAATGGCATCTAGAGAATCCCTATGGGAGAATGCTAGTTTTCTATACATCCTTCCAGCAAGAAAACGAGCCAGCGGATTGCAGTGCCATCTGAGCATTTAGGAAATTGAGTTCCCAACCAGTGTGCCAAATTTAATTATGTAACATGGAGAAATTAAGGGGAGAAAATACTCTAACATGCATTGCTGGCTCAACGTAATAGACACAACTAATGTAGATTTGTCTAATTATAGTTTTGTCATTGTATTCAGAATGGTGTCTATTGTCATGGTATATTGATGATATATTTTCTGTGTAGATGAGGCTCACCTGCTGGCATCTGTTCAGAATAAGCTGCTGGTGTTGGGGTTGCATAGCTCCAGCCTTTCATTGCTCTCCACTAGTCAGACACCTGTGTTCTGTGTGGATTATGACTGGAGAGACCAGAGGGTATACTGGGTCAGTCTGGAGGAGGAGAGCATCAAGTGGACTTCCATCAACACCGAGAACACAGGCACGCTGGTCAAAGGTTAGTACCCTAACCAAGGACAGGGTTAGTACCAAGTACAGTCTCAGCCCTACTGTCTACTAGATGTTTGCTAAAATAATGCTTTCTTTCTGTAGGTGTGAAGTCTGAGTCTATAGCTGTGGACTGGGTTGGCAGGAACCTGTACTGGCTGGATGGGCTGGCCAGTCAGATTCTGGCTGTGAGGCTGGGCACATCTACAGTAAAGTCTCAGAACTACATAGTGGTTCTGGATGAGGATCTGGAGCAGCCTCGCTCACTACTGCTGCTGCCACACAAAGGGTGGGTTCGGGTGTGAGGGCTGCTGCCGCCCAAAGGGTATACAAATTACTATATCTATCACTCTGTTTTTATAACACGACCCTGAAAAGTCCATTATCCCTCTGAAGAGTATGAATCAGGCTTTGAGGAGGTTTTGAGACTTAAAGCAAACTGTGTACAAGTTGTTTAAAGTACAATAGACCGCCATAGCTGTGTGCAGGAAAACCTTGATAGAGCATGGGTGGAATAGTGGTTAGAGCGTTGGACTAGTAACTGGAAGGTTGCAAGTTCAAATCCCCGAGCTGACAAGGTACAAATCTGTCATTCTGCCCCTGAACAGGCAGTTAACCCGCTGTATCTAGGCCGTCATTGAAAATAAGAAATTGTTCTTAACTGACTTGCCTAGTTAAATAAAGATAAAATAAATAGACGTTGTGGTGCTCATGTGAATTTCCATTTTTTGGGGGGGGACTTCAGGTCCATGCCTTCACTCACATAGTTTTTTGTTTTCAATTTCCATGATGTTTACACCGGAAGGTGATTATTCAACATATTATACAATACAAGTTAGGTAAAAGTAATCAATGAAAAATGGTAACAGAAATGATGGAGTTAAAATTTATTGAATATTAACAGCGGATTTTCTAGAGAGGTGAAAAAACAAACATTTAAGCCAATATGGAACTGAACAATTTGTTTTCCTTGTGGTTCTCGCTCATGAGTTGGAGTGTTGATTTGCAAATTTTCCTCTAATGGGGTATATGATGGTAGGGTGATTTGAATATAACTGAGCTTCAAACAATGCTTATAGACAACTATAATTCAATCCAATTAAAACTAAAATAGGCATATGGAATTTCACGCACTTTCTATAAAATCCACAAATAATCAAATAAAATTAATCATACAATGATTTAGCCCATAAATCATGACAAGTACAATATGTCCGAAAGGTGAAAATGAAACTAAATCCCTATATAAGTCTGTATAGTTCATTATATTTTTATTTACATTTATCTCCCCAATTTCATGGTATCCAATTGGTGGTTAGTCTTGTCTTAACTCATCGCTGCAACTCCCGTACGGACTCAGAGCAGTGAAGGTCGAGAGCCATGCATCCTCCGAAACCCAACCAAGCCACACTGCTTCTTGACACAATTCCCGCTTAACCCGGAAGCCAGCCACACCAATGCGTCAGCAGACACACTACTCTTGGCGACCGTGTCAGCGTGCATGCGTCCGGCCTGCCACAGGAGTCGCTAGAGCGCAATGGGACAAGACATCCCTGCCGGCCAAACCCTCCCCTAACTCGGACTATGCTGGGCGAATTGTGCGCTGCTGCGTGTGTCTACCGGTCGCAGCTGTGCTGCAACAGAGCTTGTTAAAATGTTTCATAATCAAAATGGCCTAATTCAGTCTTATGATAGGGTTAACCCTGACCCTTATGGTAGATGTGCAGGTCCCTCTGGCGCTTCCACCTGTTTAGAAGTTCGTATGAAAGTCTGTCCTATTTTTTTTTAACCTCACTCTGCTTGCTTGAGCCTGAAGGAAGACAGGTTTTTAATTTTATTATGTTGGTTGTAAAAACACTCCTCCCCCTTGTTTAATTGCTCTAGCCAGTATTCAGAACTTCAATGTCCTCAAAGGCAATTAATTTTGCAGCATTCATAAAACATGTCACATGTGAAAGGGAAGCTGCCACACAAAGGTGGGTGAGGGGACAAGGTGTTAAAATAAAGCTTCAGTAGAATATAATAAAGCATAAACTCGTCTGAAGTTGTGGACTGTAGGACAGATTTTGGTAGACTGATAGCTGTAGGCCACCCTGTTCCTGGAGTGCTGCAGCTACTGCAGGATTTTGTCCCAACTGAGCTAATTAATCAGCTTAGTAATGATTGCCTAAATTCAACACACTTGGTCTTCCAGGTTGGTTAAATGAAAAACTTGACGTTCCTTGGGCACTCCAGAACCAGGGTTGCCTACCCCTGATGTTGACTAATCGTTGTTCTTTCTCTCCCAGGTTGATGTATTGGTCAGAGGTTGGTAGCAATCCCCAGATAGAGCGGTCAGGGATGGATGGCTCTGAGAGGAAGGTGGTGTTGACTCGTGGTCTCAGCTGGCCAGTCTCTCTCTCTGTGGACACTCTCACTGACCGAATCTACTGGGCAGATGAAAAACTGCAGTGCATCGGCTCTGTATCCCTGGAAGGACACAATGTCAGGGTAACACTGCAGCTAACATGAATTATGGTTATACTCTTTACAGTAAACATGGAATGTCTAGATATTAACTTTACTGTAAACATGGAATATAACTGGTTAAGACAGTTCTTTTTGCTCTTGTCTGTCTTCACAAAAGCTTCTGCAGCTGACTGAAATGCCCAGTCCATTCTCTGTAATGGTTTTCAATGACATGGTATACTGGTCTGACACCAAGAGGAGAACTATTCAAGTATCCCACAAGAACACGGGCAAGAACCGCAAAGTTTTACTCAAAAGACCTGGACAGCCTTTTGGCATCAGGGTAAGGCTTTAGCCGAGGATTGGGGTTAAGGGCATGGGTTCAACCCTTATAATCAGTGGTAGTGGTCATGATGTTGCCCTTCTCTCCCTCTGTCTTGAAGTGTCTCTCGGTCTCTCAATTCAATTTAAGGGCTTTATTGGCATGGCAAACGAATGTAGATAATAAACAATATTGAAACAATACTAATTTACAGGGAACATGAATCACAAAAGCTCCAAGAAAAGTGACCTTTCAAGTGTCATGTGCAAATAGTTAAAGTACAAAGGGGAAAATAAACCAACAGAAATATAAGTGTTATTTACAATGGTCTTTGTTCTTCACTGGTTGCCCTTTTTCTTGTGGCTTCTGTGATTGCGCACCGTATTTCACTATATATATATATCAACAATATATCAACTCCCTCTCCCATCTATCTCGCTCTATATATATATATATATATATATATAGCGAGATAGATGGGAGAGAGTTGATCAAAATTGGATTTGCTTTCGAATTCGTTGTGGATCTGTGTAGTCTGACGGAAATATGTGACACTAACATGGTCATACATTTGGCATCAGGTTAGGAAGTGCAACTCAGTTTACACCTCATTTTGGGTTAGGGTGTGCACATAGCCTGTCTTTTGAGAGCAAGGTCTGCCTTCGGCGGCCTTTCTCAATCGTAAAGCTATGCTCACTGAGTCTGTACAAGATTTTCTTAATTTTGGGTCAGTCACAGTGGTCAGGTATTCTGCCACTGTCTACTCTCTGTTTTAAGGCCAAATAGCATTCTAGCTTGCTGGTTTTTTGTAATTTCTTTCCAGTGTGTCAAGAATTTTTTTTTTTCTCATGATTTGGTTGGGTCTAATTGTGTTGCTGTCCTAGGGCTCTGGTCTGTTTGAACTAAGCCCCAGGACCAGCTTGCTTAGGTGACTCTACTCCAGGTTCATCTCTCTGTAGGTGATGACTTTGTGGAAGGTTTGGGTATTGCTTCCTTTTTGGTGGTTGTAGGTTATTTTCTGGATTTTGATAATTAGCGGTATCGACCGAATTCTGCTCTGCATGCATTATTTGGTGTTTTCTGCTGTACATAGAGGATATTTTTGCAGAAATCTGCATGCAGTTTCTCAATTTGGTTTTTGTCCCATTTTTGTGATTTCTTGGGTTAGGGTTAGCAGCTGTCTTCATCGACCTTGCCAAGGCTTTCGACTCTGTCAATCACCATATTCTTATCGGCAGACTCAGTAGCCTCGGTTTTTCTGATGACTGCCTTGCCTGGTTCACCAACTACTTTGCAGACCGAGTTCAGTGTGTCAAATCGGAGGGCATGCTGTCCAGTCCTCTGGCAGTCTCTATGGGGGTGCCACAGGGTTCAATTCTCGGGCCGACTCGTTTCTCTGTATATATCAATGATGTTGCCATTGCTGTGGGCGATTCCCTGATCCACCTCTATGGATCAGGGAATCGACGACACCATTCTGTATACTTCCGGCCCGTCCTTGGACACTGTGCTATCTAACCTCCAAACGAGCTTCAATGCCATACAATGCCATACTCCTTCCGTGGCCTCCAACTGCTCTTAAATGCTAGTAAAACCAAATGCATGCTTTTCAACCGTTCGCTGCCTGCACCGCACGCCAGACTAGCATCACCACCCTGGATGGTTCCGACCTTGAATATGTGGACATCTATTAAGTAACTAGGTGTCTGGCTAGACTGTAAACTCTCCTTCCAGACTCATATCAAACATCTCCAATCGAAAATCAAATCTAGAGTCTGCTTTCCATTCCGCAACAAAGCCTCCTTCACTCACGCCGCCAAACTTACCCTAGTAAAACTGACTATCCTACCGATCCTCGACTTCGATGTCATTTACAAAATAGCTTCCAATACTCTACTCAGCAAACTGGATGCAGTTTATCACAGTGCCATCCGTTTTGTTACTAAAGCACCTTATACCACCCACCACTGCGACCTGTATGCTCTAGTCGGCTGGCCCTCGCTACATATTCATCGCCAGACCCACTGGCTCAAAGTCATCTACAAGTCCATGCTAGGTAAAGCTCCGCCTTATCTCAGTTCACTGGTCACGATGGCAACACCCACCCGTAGCACGTGCTCCAGCAGGTGTATCTCACTGATCATCCCTAAAGCCAACACCTCATTTGGCCACCTTTCGTTCCAGTTCTCTGCTGCCTGTGACTGGAACGAATTGCAAAAATCGCTGAAGTTGGAGACTTATCTCCCTCACCAACTTCAAACATCTGCTATCTGAGCAGCTAACCGATTGCTGCAGCTTTACATAGTCTATCGGTAAATATCCCACCCAATTTTACCTACCTCATCCCCATACAGTTAATATTTATTTACTTTTCTGCTCTTTTGCACACCAATATCTCTACCTGTACATGACCATCTGATCATTTATCACTCCAGTGTTAATCTGCAAAATTGTAATTATCTGCCTACCTCCTTCCTTTTGTACACAATGTATATACTTTTTTTCTGTGTTATTGACTTGTTAATTGTTTACTCCATGTGTAACTCTATTGTTGTCTGTTCACACTGCTATGCTTTCTTGGCCAGGTCGCAGTTGCAAATGGGAACTTGTTCTCAACTAGCCTACCTGGTTAAATAAAGGTGAAATAAAAAAAATAACTGTTCAGGGAAGTCAGGAACCAATACACGTAGTCACTCAGGAAAGCAAAGGTTTGTTTTTTCAAGCAGAAATTTGCATCCTGTAGCTCTAACTCCAAAAAGTACTGGGACACTGTAAAGTCCATGGAGAGTAAGAGCACCTCTGTTGATGAATAAGTATATGAGAAACGAGACCAAGTCGAGACGCTGGACAAGGCGGATACGGTATAGTAAAGGCCGTTTATTCAAGAGTAATGATATCTGGCAATTACGTGCACGGCTCCGTTTCGTCAAGTTCTCAAGCGAACCATTGGAAAAAGAGAGCCCGGTCACAATCGTACAGTTCATTTTATACATTGAAATGACGTAGGTAGATTCTGGTAGTCCTGGCTCCTGGTAGGTTGTTCGTAGATAGACAGTCTCCTCCAGCCTGGTGTCAGTATCCCATTGGTTCTCGACAGAGTTCTTTGTCTTTGGAGCCCATCCAGAAGGGGAGGGGCTGCGTGTGTGTAGGTGTGTGCGTTCCTGTCTGGCCCTACCATGTTTTACTGTGAAAATACATTGCTATATGTTGTCTCAATTATAGCAATGCAATAGCAGTAAGCTGGTCATTTGCATAGGAAATAGCACTTCATTACACCTCCCAGCTGCCCACTGCACTGAGACTAGGTAACACTGTCACCACCAATAAATCCACAATCGAGAATTTCAATAAGCATTTCTCTATGGCTGGCCATGCTTTCCTCCCGGCTACCTCAGTCCCGGCCAACAGCTCCGCACCCCCCGCAGCTACTTGCCCAAGCCTCCCCAGCTTCTTTACCAAAATAGCAGATGTTCTGAAAGAGCTGCAAAACCTGGACCTGTACAAATCAGCTGGGCTAGACAATCTGGACCCTCTCCCTAAAATTATCAGCCAAAGTTGTTGCAACCCCTATTACTAGCCTGTTCAATCTCTTCCGTCTCGTCTGAGATACCCGAAGATTGGAAAGCTGCTGCGTTCATCCCCCTCTTCAAAGGGGGAGACACTACACCCAAACTGTTATAGACCTATATCAATTCTGCCCTGACTTTCTAAAATCTTAGTTGTGTTAACAAACAGATCACCAACCATCTTGTATCCCACCATACCTTCTCCGCTATGCAATCTGGTTCCCGAGCTGGTCATGGGTGCACCTCCGCCATGCTCAAGGTCCTAAACGATGTCATAACCGCCATCGATAAAAGACTGTGCAGTCTTCATTGACCTGGCCAAGGCTTTCGACTCTGTCAATCACCACACTCTTATCGGCAGACTCAACCGTCTTGGCTTCTCAAATGACTGCCTCGCCTGGTTCAACAACTACTTCTCAGATAGTTCAGTGTGTCAAATCGGAGGGCCTGTTGTCTGGACCTCTGGCAGTCTTTGGGGGTGCCGCAGGGTTCAGTTCTTGGGCCGACTTCTTTTTCTGTAAATATCAATGTCGCTCTTGCTGCTGGTGATTCTCTAATCCACCTCTATGCAGACGACACCATTCTGTATAAATCTGGCCCTTTGGACACTGCTAAAACCCCTCCAAACAAGATTCAATTCCATACACCAGTCCATCCGAGGCCTCCAAGTGCTTGTAAATGCAAGTGAAACTAAGCGCATGCTCTTCAACTAATTTCTGCTCGCACTCTCCCGCCCGACTAGCAAAACTACTCTGGACGGTTCTGACTTAAAATATTTGTATTTATTTATTTGACCTTTATTTAACCTGGCAAGTCAGTTAAGAACAAATTCTTATTTTCAATGACTGCCTAGGAACAGTGGGTTAACTGCCTGTTCAGGGGCAGAATGACATTTGTACCTTGTCAGCTCGGGGGTTTGAACTTGCAACCTTCCGGTTACTGGTCCAACAGTCTAACCACTAGGCTACCCTGCCGCCCCAATATGTGGGCAACTACATAAACCTAGGTTTCTGGTCAGACTCTCCTTGCAGACTCACATTAAGCATCTCTCATCCCAAATTAAATCTATATTCGGCTTCCTATTTCGCAACAAAACCTCCTTCACTCATGCTGCCAAACATACCCTCGTAAAACTGACCATCCCTACCAATCCTTGACTTCGGGGATGTCATCTATAAAATAGCCTCCAACACTCTACTCAGCAAACTGGATGCAGTCTTATCAGTGCCATCTGTTTTGTCACCAAAGCCCCATACACTACCCACCACTGCGACCTGCACGCTCTCGTTGGCTGGCCCTCACTACATATTCGTCACCAAACCCACTGGCTCCAAGTCATCGAAGTCTGCTAGGTAAAGTCCTGCCTTTTCTCGGCTCACGGGTCACCATAGCATCACCCACCCGTAGCATGCGCTCCAGCAGGTATATTTCACTGGTCATCCCCAAAGCCAACACTTCCTTTTCTTTTCCTTCCAGTTCTCTGCTGCCAATGATGGGAATGAATTGCAAAAATCACTGAAGCTGGAGTCATCTTCCTTTATGACTTTAAGCATTAGCTGTCAGAGCAGTTTACCGATCACTGTACCTGTCATAGCCAATCTGTAAATAGCACACCCAACTACCTTACCCTCTTGTGTGTTTGCACCCCAGTATTTCTACTTGCACATCATCTGCACATCCATCACTCCAGTGTTATGCTAAATTGTAATTATTTTGCCTCTGGCCTGTTTATGGACTTACCTCTAATCTTCTACACTCTTCTAAATTTGCACTGAACATTTTTCTATTGTTATTGACTATGTTTAACTTAGATTTTTTTTGCACTTCTTTGGTCTCAACTGGCCTACATGGTTAAATAAAGGTGTACAAAAAAGAATGAAGTTGCTTATGTTCCCGTGTTTATAATGGTCAGTAAAAAGTATCTCTCTCTCGTGCTGTCTGTGTAGATTATGCACCCCCTCCGGCAGACCAACGTGTCCAGCCCCTGTGAGAAGCTCCAGTGTTCCCACATCTGTCTCTTGGCTCCAGGACTGTCTACAGGCCCCAGGGCTGGGTCTATGGGACCCAAAGCTGTGTGTAGATGTGCAGCAGGGCTTCTCCTGGCTGGGGACGGCCTCACCTGCTCCACCCTTGTAGACACCACCTTCCTCTTGCTCCTCTCTCCTACTGCAGTTACACAGGTATGTGACTCTCCAACTACAGTCGGTCATGTAGGACAGTATAGTGATCTGTGATTTTACCTAAACCTAACTGTTGGTCAGATAGCCTCCACCTATAGATGACTCTAGATTAATTTTTCTGCTCGCATCTTTCTGTTCAGATATACCTTAGCACCATCCATAATGGTGTGGGGTTGAAGCGGTTGCCTGAGCACCATATATGGTCTCTGCCGTGGGTGCACCAGGCCTCGGGGCTGGATTTGGCTGTACAGGAGAGGAATTTATACCTGGCTGATGCTGCCCAGGGCTCAGTCGATCTCCTGAAACTGAGTAGCTCAGGCCTGACACCAGACAGCAGAGTCCTGAATCTCCAGGATGATACAGTGATGGCTCTGGCTGTGGACTGGGTCACACTTAACTTGTACTGGAGCAGCAGGAAGCAGCCTGATCTACATGTCACCTCCACCAGGGGGCAGCACACCGCACCTCTACTCCAGCTAGGCCTTCAGGGAACCACCTCCATTGCCCTGCACCCCCCCACAGGACGCCTGTGCTTCACGGCCTTGGGCCAGGTGAATGTGAGGAGCCTGCCGCAGGTGGACTGTGCCTTCATGGATGGACGTAGTCAGAAGCTGCTCTGGAGGAAGGCTGTGATGCCAACCTCCCTTCTGTTCTCCAACAACGGCACTCAGCTGTATTGGGCTGACATAGGTGAGACTGTAACCTGTACTAAGCTGATTTGGGTGAGATTATAATCAAATCCAAATCAAATCAAATTTATTTATATAGACCTTCGTACATCAGCTGATATCTCAAAGTGCTGTACAGAAAGCCAGCCTAAAACCCCAAACAGCAAGCAATGCAGGTGTAGAAGCACGGTGGCTAGGAAAAACTCCCTAGAAAGGCCAAAACCTAGGAAGAAACCAGGCTATGTGGGGTGGCCAGTCCTCTTCTGGCTGTGCCGGGTGGAGATTATAACAGAACATGGACAAGATGTTCAAATGTTCATAAATGACCAGCATGGTCCAATAATAAGGCAGAACAGTAGAAACTGGAGCAGCAGCACGGCCAGGTGGACTGGGGACAGCAAGGAGTCATCATGTCAGGTAGTCCTGAGGCATGGCCCTAGGGTTCAGGGTCCTCCGAGAGAGAAAGAGAATTAGAGAGCAAATATAAAATTCACGCAGGACACCGACTAGGACAGGAGAAGTACTCCAAATATAACAAACTGACCCTAGCCCCCCAACACAAACTACTGCAGCATAAATACTGGAGACTGAGACAGGAGGGGTCAGGAGACACTGTGGCACCATCCGAGGACACCCCCGGACAGGGCCAAACAGGAAGGCGCGCCAACCCAGTCAGAGACAGCAAGGGCGGTTTGTTGCTCCAGAGCCTTTCCGTTCACCTTCCCACTCCTGGGCCAGACTACACTCAATCATATGACCCACTGAAGAGATGAGTCTTCAGTAAAGACCTAAAGGTTGAGACCGAGTTTGCGTCTCTTACATGGGTAGGTAGACCATTCCATAAAAATGGAGCTCTATAGGAGAAAGCCCTGCCTCCAGCTGTTTGCTTAGGAATTCTAAGGACAATTAGGAGGCCTGCGTCTTGTGACCGTAGGGTATGTGTAGGTATGTACGGCAGGACCAAATCAGAGAGAGAGGTAGGCGCAAGCCCATGTAATGCTTTGTAGGTTAGCAGTAAAACCTTGAAATCAGCCCTTGCCTTGACAGGAAGCCAGTGTAGGGAGGCTAGCACTGGAGTAATATGATCAAATTTTTGGGTTCTAGTCAGGATTCTAGCAGCCGTATTTAGTGCTTTATCCGGGTAGCCGGAAAGAGATTATAACCTGTACTAACTGGCCCGACCTAGATTATTATGGCACTTTATAAGCAATGTGGAATACCTCATTGGGATGAATTGATTTCCCCAGACTTCCTGTCCTCAGTGAAAACATGTCCCTTGTTGCAGGTGCTGGAGTGATCGACTCCATTCTTCTGGATGGTTCTGGATATAAACAGTTTAAAGCAGATCCCGGCCTCATGTCCTTCACACTGGCTGAGAACGTCCTCCTGTGGAGCAGCCTGGATAAAGGTATGGTACACCTCACACCACTAATCCACACCCACCCCTAAACCCTAGATCAAACACAGTTCTACGCCTCACTAATCCACACCTTATACAGCTCTACACCTCACTAATCCACACCGTACACCCATAAGCCCTAGATCAAACACAGCTCTATCGCTGCACCGGAAAAAAATACCTCACTTATTCTTTGGAAGAGGGGGATAGAGTGCGGTCTGAAACCATTAGTTGCGTCTGGACAGCCTCTGCCGCTGTGTCAATGCGGTGCTGATGAAGCACTCATGCAGTGTGCCAGAGCACTTCTTCGGGAGGAATGGTAATTTATATTAATACATGTTAATTGATGCAAATAAAGGTTGCTTCTCTACCAACCACCACGGAAGTGCAATCATGGTCTCATATTCGCAGATGTAGGAAATATCCCTGTTATGCTTGAATTCCACCCAAAAACCAACGAGGAAGTCTGAGCGGTTGTATGAATCCAAGCAAAGCGCTTAAACTTGCCAGCTCGCTCTTAATTTCGATTCAATACCACTGGCGTAAGTGTGGGGTCTGAACTGTGGGTAACCTCCCCGGCACCACTAATTGGTTGAAACAAGTAAAGGGACTAGACAGCTACACTGGGGAATGCCTGATTTCTATCTGGATTATATTAGAGGCTTCCATTAAATAACACCCTCTGGCTCTGCCTCTCTGTTGTAGGTGTGACTAGAATCTGGTTCAGTGATGGATTTCAGCCCAAGCAGCTGTGGTTTGAGGTCAATACCAATGTAGTGGCACTGAGGGTTTACAGCAAGACCAGTCAGAAAGGTGAGTGTCCACCACGGCCCAGTGAATGTGTCACTGTTAGGTGACGTTATAATGCTGTCACTGCAGTTAGGTGGCGGTATAACGGTGTCACTGTGCAGAGACACGGAACAAGCGCACTTCCTCTGCGTGTAGTGTTTTTGGAGGTAAGTAGTGTCACATCTAGCTCTGCCAATGGTCTAACCAACTCTACTCTGTCCGCTCTGTCCCAGGAACAAACAGCTGCTCAGAGCGGAACGGAGGCTGCAGTCAGCTGTGCCTGGCCTACCCAGGGGGGCGTAGCTGCCGATGTGGACGTGGTTACCAACCTGTCGACACCAAAACTTGTAGCCCCTTCCCCTCCCTCCAGTGTCCAGAGGGCAGCAGGGCCTGTAGCGACGGCAGCAGGTGCCTCCCCCTCAATAAGTTCTGTAACCACCAAACCGACTGCCTCGACCATTCAGACGAGATCAAATGTGAGTAACCCCAACCCCGTCTGCCCTGCCTCACATAAAGAATTAGTGAATTGACTACCCCTGACTCACCCATAGAAATGCAGTGAAAAGACTGTACACCTAACTCGCCCATAGAAATTAAGTGAACAGATTATACCCCCTGACTCACATAGAAATAGACTGTCCAGGTTGGCTGACAAATTCACAAAAATGATGCTCGAATCGATGTGGCCGAAAGGTGTGCGTTATGGGTTCAGATAGCTAGTAACAATGACAAGAAGCTGCTCATTGCATCTTATTTTCTGGTGTTTTCACTGATGTCCGATCTATGCTAATATGGAGAGAAAGTTATAGATAGCTAACCAACAATAGTAACAATGTATTTAAGATCTCATTATGCCTTCATAACAATGGAGCTGTTCTATTAATCACCCATATCGTGTGTGAGCTCCGTTGTGTTCAGTATCAGCAGGAATGAGACACTACACCACTACATGACAACTTGTTTGGTTAGAATTACAGCTCTGGTTTGCTGCTTTGTAATTACATGCACAATACAACACTTCATCTTACTTTCAACATCAATTTGAAGCTTTTTTTCTGCATGTACAGTGCCTTCAAAGTATTCATACCCCTTATTATTCCACATTTTGTTGTTACAGCCTGAATTCAAAATGTATTAAATGTCTTTTCTCACATCTTTCACAATACCCCATAATAATAAAGTGAAAACATGTTATTAGAAATGTTTGCAAATTTAATTGGAAATGAAACAGTTTTAATTTGCATAACTATTTACACCACTGAGTCAACTTTGAAGATGCACCTTTGGTAGTGATTAAAACAGTCTTTCTGGCTAAGTCTCAAAGAGCATTGGATTGTATAATATTTTATTTATTTAATTTTATTATTTTCACATTTCTTCAAGCTCTGTAAAATTGTTTTTTAGTCATTGCCAGACAAACATATTTTTCAGGTATTGTCATAGATTTTCAGTAGAGTGAAGTCAAAACTAACTTGGCCACGCAGGAACATTCAGTGTTTTCTTGGTAAACAACTCGTGATGTGTTTTAGGTTATTGTCCTACTAATGCTGAATTCATCTTTGTTTGGTGGGAAACAGACAATCAGGTTTTCCTGTAAGATTTGACCTGTGCTTAGCACCATTAAATGTATTTTATTCTGAATACACTTACTGCACACAGTGAAATGTTTTTTTATTCATTAACTTATTTAGTCTTGCCATAACAAATGGGTTGAATACTTTTATTCAGGCTGAAAACAGAACAAACTGCAAAATGTCAAGGTGTGAACTTTCTGAAGTAAATGGGTCCAATGTGACATTGTAACAAAAATATGGATGTATGCAGTTCCACGTGTACTTGGAGGAATAAAAGTTACATTTATGCAAATTAGCCCATAACTGAAATTCATACAGACATTGGCATGTCAAATTCAAGAACTTTCAGGCACTCAATTGCAGTTTAAGGATCTCAATGTTATAAAATAGTATTTATATAGAGTAGTTGTACATATATATCCTAATATAAAAAACCCATCCACCCACAAAGTGTATGGAAAAAGTAGGCTATTACAAACTTTTTTTCCTTGATTTTCTAATTATTGCATTCTAAAATGTGAGAATAATGTGGACATTGATGTTTCTGTAGCCTATGTGGCCAACACAGGCACACATAATAAACCATGAATCTCACCATCAGTTTTTATTACAGTGACCTAAAACTAGCCAACTTAGTTTAACTTATTGATAGTTAGTCTTGTCTCATCGCTGCAACTCCCTTACGAACTCGAGCGCCATGCGTTCTCCGACACAACCCAGCCATGCTGCACTGCTTCTTGACACACCTGCTTAACCCGAAAGCCAGCAGCACCAATGTGTCAGAGGAAACACCGTACATCTGGTCGCCGTGTCAGTGTGCATTGCTCCTGGCACTAGAGCGCAATGAGACAGGAAAATCCCACAAGGATCTCTAGTGGCACAGCTAGCTCTGGGATGTAGTGCCTTAGACCACAGCCATTCGGGAGGCCAGGTTTATTTTTTTGAATGCTAGGATGTGTATGGAAGCCAAGTTGAAGCCAACATTAATGTCATCCTCATACTAACAACGTGGTTTTACTGTAACAGAGTAGCGCAACGCCATTCAATTGAAGCGGCGGGAACCAAACAGATCAAAAATGAAATCACGAGAATTATAAGAGAGCATGAGAACTACCAACACGCTCTTCGTTGCTGATGTAAGACCTTTAACCAGGTCAACATTCACAATGCCACAGGGCCAGATGGTTTACCAGGACGTGTACTCCAAGCATGAACTGACCAATTGGCAGATCCTCAAAAGGTTTTACAGCTGCACCATCGAGTGCCTGTTATGGCAACTGCTTGGCCTCCGACCGCAAGGCATTACAGAGGGTAGTGCATACGGCCCAGTACATCACTGGGGTCAAGCTTCCTGCCATCCAGGACCTCTATACCAGGCGGTGTCAGAGGAAGGCCCTACAAATTGTCAGACTCCAGCCACCCTAGTCAGACTGTTCTCTCTGCTACTACACGGCAAGCGGTACCAGAGCACCAAGTCTAGGTCCAAAAGGCTTCTCTTCTCTACCACCAAGCCAAAAGACTCCTGAACAGCTAATCAAGGGCTACCCAGACCCCTCCTTTTACGCTAGAAAAAGGAATCTGGTTGATATCCCTTTAAATGGGCAATAGGGATGCATAAGAACAGAGGTTTCAAAAACAGGGGCACTTCCTGATTGGATTTTCCTCAGGTTTTAGCCTGCAATATCAGTTCTGTTTAACTCACAGACAACATTTTTACAGTTTTGGAAACTTTAGTGGTTTCTATCCTAATCTGTCAATTATATGCATATTCCAGTATCTGGTCCTGAGAAATAGGCTGTTTACTTTGGGAACGTTATTTTTCCAAACATAAAAAGTGCCCCCTAGCTTCAAGAGGTTAAAGGACAAATCCACAGCTGAAATGGTAACAAAATGGACACCCCGCCTCTGTTTTGGTAAAAAGCTGAGGGATGGGGCTGGAGAAATGTAACTACATTCAGATAAAAATTGTTAATTTTATTTCACCAGGTAAGTTAGTTGAGAACAAGTTCTCATTTACAGCTGCGACCTGGCTAAAGCAAAGCAGTGCGACAAACAGTTACATGGAATAAACAAGAGTACAGTCAATAACACAATAGGAAAAAAATCAAGCCCAGATAGTGTGTGCAAATAGCATGAGGAGGTAAGGCAATAAATAGGCCATAGTAGCAAAGTAATACAATTTAGCAGATTAATGCTGGAGTGATAGATGAGCAGATGGGTTAGGGTTAGTAGTGATACTGGTGTGCAAAAGAGCAGTAAAGTAAATAAAAACGATATGGTGGATGAGGTAGGTAGATTGGGTGGGCTTTTTACAGATGGACTATGTACAGCTGCTCGGATAGCTAATGTTTAAAGTTAGTGAGGTAAAAGTAAGTCTCCAGCTTAAGCGATATTTGCAATTCATTCCCGTCACTGACAGCAGAGAACTGGAAGGCAAGGCGCTCAAAGGAGGTGTTGGTTTTGGGGATGCCCAGTGAGATACCTGCTGGAGGGCGTGCTATGGGTGGGTGTTATTGTGACCAGTAAGCTGAGATGAGGCGGAGCATTACCTAGCATAGACTGATAGATGACCTGGAGCCAGTTGGTCCGGCGACGAATATGTAGTGAGGGCCAGCCGACTAAAGAATACAGGTCACAGTAGTGGGTGGTTTAAGGCACTTTGGTAACAAAACGCATGGCACTGTGATAGACTGCATCCATTTTGCTGGATAGAGTATTGGAAGCTATTTTGTAGATGACATTGCCGAAGTCGAGGATCGGTAGGATAGTCTTACTAGGGTATGTTTGGCAGCGTGAGTGAAAGAGGCTTTGTTGTGAAATAGAAAGCCGATTCTAGATTTGATTTTGGTTTGGGGATGTTTGATATGAGTCCGGAAGTACAGTTTAGTCTAGCCAGACACCTAGGCATTTGTCGTTGTCCATGTATTCTAGGTCCTAACCCGCTGAAATTCACCCGTCACCAGCTCGGAAACCGGATTGCACAGCGGGGAAGGTACAGTGGGATTCGAAATGATCAGTGATCTGTATATTAACCTTTTGTGACTAGGGGGCAGTATTTTCATGTTTGGGAAAAAAATGTTCCCTTAGTAAACGGGATATTTTGTCAGGACAAGGTGCTAGAATATGCATATAATTGACAGCTTAGGATAGAAAACACTCTAAAGTTTCCAAAACTGTACAAATATTGTCTGAGTATAACAGTACTGATGTTGCAGGCGAAAGCCTGAGAAAAATCCAATCTGGAAGTGCCTCATGTTTTGGAAACGCTGCGTTCCAATGCGTCCCTATTGAGCAGTGAATGGGTTATCAACCAGATCACTCTTTCTCTGTATTCCCGAAGGTGTCTACAGCATTGTGACGTAGTTTTACGCATTTATGTTGAAGAATACCCGTAGGCGGCTACATTGCGTAAGTGGTCACCTGATGCTCCCAGAGAGATTCTCGCGTAAAATACAGAGGTAGCCATTACTCCAATCGGTCCTACTGAAAAACTAATTGTCCCGATGGATATATTATCGAATAGATATTTGAAAAACACCTTGAGGATTGATTATAAACAACGTTTGCTATGTTTCTGTCTATTATGGAGCTAATATGGAATATTTTTCGCCATTTTCGTGACTGCAATTTCCGGGCGATTTCTCAGCCAAATGTGAAGAACAAACGGAGCTATTTCGCCTAACA
>NW_024609412.1:162500-163575 GCF_018296145.1 Oncorhynchus tshawytscha | reverse complement strand
TAGTGTTGTAGTGCTGTAGTGCTGTAGTGTTGTAGTGTTGTAGTGTTGTTACTCTGTATTGTAGTGTTGTAGTGCTGTAGTGTTGTAGTGTTGTAGTGCTATAGTGCTGTAGTGTTGTAGTGTTGTAGTGTTGTTACTCTGTATTGTAGTGTTGTAGTGCTGTAGTGCTGTAGTGTTGTAGTGTTGTAGTGTTGTAGTGTTGTAGTGTTGTAGTGCTGTAGTGTTGTAGTGTTGTAGTGTTGTAGTGCTATAGTGTTGTAGTGTTGTAGTGTTGTAGTGTTGTAGTGTTGTAGTGTTGTAGTGTTGTAGTGCTGTAGTGTTGTAGTGTTGTAGTGTTGTAGTGTTGTAGTGTTGTAGTGTTGTAGTGCTATAGTGTTGTAGTGATGTAGTGTTGTAGTGCTATAGTGTTGTAGTGTTGTAGTGCTGTAGTGTTGCAGTGTTGTTACTCTGTATTGGTTGCTTAAATCAATGTGCAGCATCTGAAGAGGCAGAAAGCCCTCAGGCAAAATAATACCTGCCTACAGTCTGCCTGTGATTTAACAGCTCCTATCAACTTGTGAACCTGACAGACACATGGAGAATTACACCAGACAGACACATAGAGAGTTAGACCAGACAGACACATAGAGAGTTAGACCAGACAGACACATAGAGAGTTAGACCAGACAGACACATAGAGAGTTAGACCAGACAGACACATAGAGAGTTAGACCAGACAGAGAGTTAGACCAGACAGACACATAGAGAGTTAGACCAGACAGAGAGTTAGACCCAGATAGACACATAGAGTTAGACCAGACAGACACATAGAGAGTTAGACCAGACAGACACATAGAGAGTTAGACCAGACAGACACATAGGAGTTAGACCAGACAGACACATAGAGAGTTAGACCAGACAGACACATAGAGTTAGACCAGACAGACACATAGAGAGTTAGACCACAGAGAGTTAGACCAGACAGAGAGTTAGACCAGACAGACACATGGAGAGTTAGACCAGACAGAGAGTTAGAACTACAGACAGACACAGAGTTAGACCAGACAGACACATAGAGAGTTAGACCAGACAGACA